>NC_137208.1:6218890-6251390 GCF_960531495.2 Zeus faber
GGACGTGAGGAGCTCGCCGGGTCTTCTACGCCCTTAATTCTACGCCTACGTCCTTAATTCAGGAGTCTTCCAACTGAAGTCACGGTATTTGGATCTCTGCTCCGGTGACCACGGCGTTGAGGGCGGAGGCGGTGGAGGAGGCTCGTTGGCGGACGGCTCTGCATGGCATGGTACTACATCCATGCGTGTGTGTGTGTGCGTGTGTGATTTTCCCCGGTCTCTCCGTGCTGACGATGATGCACCCGGTGTGTTTTGTTCTCCGGCGATGGAGCCAGTGAAACGGCGACGCGTCGATGCCGACGCACGTCGTCAGAAAACGACGATCGTTCATGAATATTGAAGTTTAAGATAGAAGCACAAACAACACTTCTCCTCCTCCCAAAAGAGAATCGTTTTTAAAAACCATTCTCTGACGGATGTGTTTTCCCGTTCCCTTCCCACCGGGCCCCGGGCGGCCCCGCCCGCTCTGCTTTTTTTTCTTTCGGTCCGATAATAGACGTCGTTCAGAAGCAGCTCGAAAAAAAACACCCGGTCGGACATAAATACATTTTTACAGCGGGAGGCTGGCGAGCGGGTGCGGGTCAGACGACAAAAGGGGATTGAGACGCGGTCGGTTTTAAGCCGTTATATTTGGGTTTTTCTGCGGGGCGGCAGACCGCCGAGGGGGCCTCTCGGCGCAGCCCGCGTCTCCAGCGGACCTTCGCCTCGGTCTCCAGCCTCCTTCTCCTGCGTCGGGATCGTCGCAGCCGCCGAAAGTGAGCTTCCCCAAAAAGAGACAACGGCAACGGCAACGACCGCGACAAATCCCTCACTCCTTTGTTTTATCGGAGGGCGCTTCGGGAGAGAGAGAGAGGCGGGAGGTCCCTGCAACAGCTTGCCTGCGAGCGGAGAGGTCCTTTGTGTGCACTTTGTCTTTGTCTACAGCAGCTGAATGAGCAGTTTAAGCCGAGGCTCAATCAGGTTGTTATATTAATATATATAAATCAGACAAGGGACATTAACCAACCACCTCCCCCCACACTGCTGACTGTGATGCCGCGTGGCATCCACATCAGCACAAGTGTTAATGCGATAGTGTGTGTGTGTGCTCAGGATGCAGCCATTGTTTCCTTTCGAGGAATAACGGCCTTGGACGCACGCCAAACCAGTAGCTTTCCCATTAAAACCAGATGTCTATACGGGTAAAAACAACACGGTTCTCTCATTATACAGTACGCACACATACGCACACACACACACACACGCACACACACACACCAAAAAAAGACAGGGTTCAAACAATTAGGCGCACATCCAGCGAGGTGCTCAATTGCTGACTAGGCCACCGTGGCCCCAAAACAAACACAAACGTGCGCACGCCTACAATCTGTCACACACATGCGCCATGTATGTGTATGTGTGTAAACGCCGCCATGTCTACACACCGTGATGTTTACACACCAAAAAGGCACTCACACATGTGGACACACACAGACCTACACACACACACGCATACACACACACACACATACCTGCACTAATAGCTCTTGTGCAATAACAGCTGTTTTTACACTAAACACACGTGTCACAGTGTCACACATGTTTCGTCAAAGGTCGTTCATTTTGCCATATTGTGATTGTTGATTCCATTTGAAAAGGTGGAAGCGACATTGCCGCAAAATACATCAAAACAAAATACCTTGTGTTACCGTAGTTGTCTTCGGGACCGGGAGGACTTTCTAAGATGTTTTCTCACCGTACTGTTTTAATTTTTCAAAAACCCCAAAATAGGAACAATGAGCCATCATCAGTAAAATGGTTAGGGGTGAATGCAAAATGTGAGTGCTGACTGGTAAACGGACGAAAGCTCAATTTGATGCCGGTACCGTCGTTTAAACAAGTATTTTCTGTGTTGGATGTTTAAGATCTTCCCAGAGCTCCCGGTGTTCAGTGGAAGAGATCGGAGACGGAATGTCTCTGCGGTCCTCCCAGCCGTTTAGCCACCGCATTTCAATTGACAGAAGACGGAAAATATCTTTGATCAATGGTGTGTCGCACACAGGGAGAGGAATCCTCGGGCCGAAACGTCGCGTTCACCCTCCGGAGGAAACAGGAATTCAAATGTTCTGATGTCACCGCATTGTATCAGGAGGCATGTTGATAAGAAAAGACACTCACATGGTAAACAAAACTTAAATCTAATATAATACCCATTAAACACCCCCCTAAACCTACCCCCCCCCCCCCCCCAAGCCAGGCTTAAAGAAAATTGAATCCTTTTCTCTTTTTAAATCGATAAAGCAAATTAAATAATATAATTGCTGCTCGCAGCAATAATTCATACGACAACAAAACAAAAGCATGAGAACAAAACAAACACATCCCGTCTCATTTGCAAGGATTCTTCCTCGGTAGGTAGCGACTTCAGCAGGTTCCACTCAAGACTCTTTACAGCGGGAGGCAGAGACTCGGAGGGGGGTCAGCGTAAGATCAGGCCGTGCATCAGCACAGAAGGACAAAGGAACCCTCGAGTGTGGTGGTTTAATGGTGGACGGAGGCTCCGTATCAGAACTTGATATGCCACAAAAGGCCGTCCGCTTACGTCCACTTTTTGAAAAGTGTTAGAAAACGCAGTTGCGGCGCTGACAATGCACGACGGGCTTGATTGACGTCACCACGGCAACCCGATGTGATGGATTTTCGCCTCACGGCCACTCATTTTTGACGGCCACGCCTTTTGACAAGATCTGGATCTGTACGTGATGAGGAACGTTATAAACCAGGTGCTGAGATCACGTGAAGTACAGACCCCATAAATAGGGAGGAATCAGGAGCCCGAACGAGGATCAATTTGAATAGTTATTGCGATAGGAACTAGCTATCCTTGCAAATAGGACGGGCCAAGTATCTTAATTTACTGAAATACACGTCTGGTCGTCGGAGCACGGTCCCTGTGCGCGCAACCTTGGAATGGGGGTGTGGGGGCGTGACGAGGAGGGGTTACGAGAGCCGGTCCCTTTAACCCTTTCACAACCACAAAGTCCGTCGTAGGGAGGTGCCAAAATAGTTGACTGGTTGTTTGGAAGGATGTCTCGGCAAGTTGTTTTACATCCAAAGTTACACTTAAGAACGATGGCGTTGAATCCAAACCAAGCTTTATGTTTACATCCAAGGCATTTCTGCCATATTAGCCTTAATTTCTTATGTTTATCATGTTCACAAAGCGGCTGTAGCGGTTGGTTTCGCTCTCAGTCAGTTCATTGGGGAGTGTCAATCAGCTGTCACTCCTATCGGGCGTGCCCATTCAGGTGGGCCGCACCCTGGACATTCAGTATCTGACCACTCCCTGTGGCTAAAAGCTATTAAGGGGCCTGTTGTTCTTGAGGTGATGATTCAGCACTCCTGCCTTCGACTGCTGAGGTGGAAGCCTCCGTACTCCCAGGGGCCTCGGGGTGTAAAAAAGGTCCCCAATGCGACCATTACGCTGATCGAGGTCGGCGACACGCCTCGTTCCATTTAAACCATTGGCTTCGGGCCACACCGCCATCCCTTGCCATCGTAGAGGTCAAGAGACAGTAGTCAATAGCCAACTGTTATGAAGTGTCCTTGAGGTGGCGCTGAGCCAGTGTGTCTCTGAGATCCATGAACTCCGCCGGGAGCGAGGGTGACCAGCACTGTCAAGCACACACCTCGGTGACAGCTTGATGATGAGCCTTAAAAGTGTTTTACAATTCGACGGAGTCTTTATTGATTGGAGGGACGGGAAGATAAGCTCAGCTCCCATGATGCTTTGGGGTCAGGGCGCGTGCAAGGCAGCTGTTTGCTTTGTGGAAACCGACGCGGCCTAATTTTTCAGCAGTTCATTTTAGACGTAAAGAGGAACTCATCTTCTCGCCTCATAATTCTTTCTTCATGTCCATTCTTCTCGTTCTCATTTTAAAACTGACCGAAGACCTGCTTCACCTCCAAGTTTGATATATCACATGCTCCCAGTTGCCATCTACAGAACCAACCAGTGTCCTCTCCTTCTCCCTAACCCAGAGCGGATTGAACAGTCTACAACTTCCAGCCAGACATGCACCACATCTCTTTCGCCTTCTTCAGCCTTTGTTCAGATGCCCCGACTCAGACCCCGCCCCTGCAGGGAACGACGACAGTTTATATTTTTAAATCAAGTTTGCTTCAAAAAAATCTCTCCTCTCGACTAATTTTGTTTCGTTTTTTATCCGACTTTCCTCGAACAAGATGGCGCCCATGCCCAGAGGTCCCGGCTGAAGCCCCACGCTAGTCCAGCCGCAGGTAGCTGGGTATGGAGTAGTTGAACATGAGGAAGTCCAGCTTGTACAGCTGGTAGAGCTCGATCTGCTGATGAGTGCTGATATTGCTGAAGAACTGGGCCGTCATGGCGTCCGTGGTGCGTGTGGACTTGGCGTAGCTTGGGAAGCGCAGGGCATCACCCACACCGGCCAACTGCAGCACATAGTTGGCGTCCTCCTCCAGCGTCTCGTACTTTCCCACCAGGTCGTAGTGGATGTGGCAGGGGTGACAGAGCTGGTAGACCGTTTGCCAGTGCTCGTTCAGGGGGCCGTCCCGCTGCGTAGCCGGGTCCGCCAGGTACTCTGCAAACTCTTTGAATTTCACGTCGGCGCCGTTGACCAGGGCGTCCTGTGTGGCGTTCTTGCGGTAGCGCCGCACAATGCGTGTGCCAAAGCGCTTGTGGAAGGAGGAGTTGTACTTGAGGGTGAACTTGTTGCGGTAGGCGGACACCAGCCTCTCAAAGGGCTCACGCACAAAGAGGAACTTGAGGTAGTTCTTAAGGCGATGGTTGATCTCAGCAATGCTGTACTGGTTTAGCGTCTTCAGGTTGGAAGGAACGTGGGCCTCGTTGGACGGGATCTCCATGGGGTCACTGCGGAAGACAGATAAAAGGCAGGAGGACAGTGAGGAGTGGTTGGAAACCTCAAAACAAATGACACGTCAGGCAAGTTTATTTCTATAGCCTTTAATCACAGTTACAGTATCAAAGGGCTTTACAGGCCCCTTGGGTGGGTTAGTAGGGGACCTTTACAGGGGCCCCAACTAACCCACATCCTGCTATCATCTGTAGCCTTGAGGGAGAAGCAGCCATGAAATCTGAATGTGCTTGCCTGTAAGTTAGCCCAGCACCGAACCCACCAGGGCTCCACTGGGCCTACTTAGTGGCCAACAGAAAAACAATGTGCCTGTACTGGACACTTGCCTAGTTTCAGTATGTGGAAGTGTAAGAACGTAGAACATGCAAGTCAAAAAACACTTGTCATTACGTAAGCATAAGTCTCATGCTTACGTAATGACAAGTGTTTTTATGTCTTTATGTTGACAAACTACAGGGAACTATAGAGTTAGGTCACATTTAGAATGCCACACATACTGGAATATTTTCTGAAATTTTCCTCATAATTTATAATTTAGAAACATTTTGATATGTATGGCTGATGATATAAAGGCTGCTACAGGATATTTTGCTTCTAATACTAAGATTATTTTTTAAATTCTAGAAACACTCAGTTAAGGGTCATAGACTGCTTTAACAAAATGTCTCTGTTTAACATTTAAAAACACAAATTTGCATTTTAGTAGTGTGTGGCGGACCAAGGGGCATGGTTAAGCCTGCGGCTGCAGATGGCAGCATGTCCGTTCCAGGGCAGGGAGCTTTCTTAATGTTTGTCTGTCCTGCAGAGAGGGATCGGCGCACAGGCTCGTCAGCCGTCCAGGGGCCAAAGGGAAATGCCATTCCTCCTGTGCACAGATTAATCCTTATTGTTAATTTTTTCATCCTTTTGGCCGGTGAGAATTTTTGTTAATCATCGCAATAAAAACTCTCACCATGTCGGCAGCCCAGTGCCAGAAAAACTCTGTCTCCCTCCCTAAACCCCTACCAGTGGGCAGAGACTCCCACAAGTAGTTTTTAGTAGTTCAGAGGTGTATTTCCCTAATTTCCCTCTCACAGTCGACCAGCTGCCGTGTACCACTGACCTGTACTTCCCGTGGCCTGTAAGCACCATCATGACGCGTTTCCAGTTGGTGCAGGCCACTTTGGGCACGTAGCAGTAAATGAGCTCGTGCTCCTCGTCCACCACCAGATGCTTGAGGTCTCCGGGGGTCAGGACCCTCCGCTTGCGGCTGGTGGCGCTGTGGGCTCTGCAGGTGTCCGCGACCTGGTCCCTCCTCCCCTGGTGCAGGGCCGCCTGCCCGGAGAACTCAGACTGGAGGGAGGAGATGGCGATAGACAGAGGGAAAAGCAGAGAGGAACAGAGAAAAACACAAAAAGTCAAAAACATAAATTCATTAAAAAAACGACTCAGATTGCGCTGCTGCTCTTTTGCTATTGTTTTGATTTGAGGAACTGCTTTGACAATTGGGTCTGTCCTGTTTGTAAGGATACTTCCTATTGCCCCCGGGTTCCTGTTTTGACAAAAGGTGACATAACATAAGGAGACAGCTGAGCAAGGCGGTTTCATGTGACTACCACAAACACAGAGAGAAAGACAAATCAAAACAAAGAACAAAATAGTGGCCGATAGAGATACAGGGATGGAGAGAGACTGTGAAGGGGAAAATCCACAATGACAGAAGCCGAGAGAGATAAGATGAATGTGAGGTGACATGCAGAGCTGCAGATAAAGGGACAGCAGTCTCATCAAACTGTTACTGTACCGGGTCCTATCATCTTATTGACTGTTTACTATGTGCATATCGAGCCAGCAATCATTAAGCAGAGGCATTTTTGGTAATCAGCGTGACACTGCAAAATGTTGTTGTCAAAACAAAAAAAACAAAACGCTTGAGTGACAATTTTTAGTTGATCGAGGTTTAAAGTCCATTTTTTTTTGTCAACTCATCAAAAGATAAATTGCTTATTTTCAAGATTTTCTGGCTCGTTGATGTTTATACATTTTTTTGCGCTTTAGTCCCATTCAAGGTACAACACGTAATTTCTTCCGCTAGCGGTCTCTCAATCAAAACGATAACAAAAGACGGACTTGATGACGTTGTGAGGTAGCGTTGGCTCGTGGAAGATGTTGTCTCCACTCATACGTTTGTGCTTTACGGGGCTGCTTCAGCGACGGAACGCGCAGATCCTGCACCATCAAACACTAGAGTAGAAATAGTCAGTAAAGTAGTGATAGTCAGTAGAGCTGTAATAGTCAGTAGAGCTGTAATAGTCAGTAGAGCTGTAATAGTCAGTAGAGCAGTAAAAGTCAGTAGAGCAGTAAAAGTCTGTAGAGTAGTAAAAGTCAGCACAGTAGTAATAGTCAGTAGAGTAGTAATAGTCAGTAGAGTAGTGATAGTCAGTAGAGTAGTAATAGTCAGTAGAGTAGTGATAGTCAGTAGAGTAGTAATAGTCAGTAGAGTAGTGATAGTCAGTAGAGTAGTAATAGTCAGTAGAGTAGTAATAGTCAGTAGAGTAGTAATAGTCAGTAGAGTAGTTTAAGTCAGTACAGTAGTAATAGTCAGTAGAGCAGTAATAGTCGGTAGAGTAGTAATAGTCGGTAGAGTAGTTTTAGTCAGTACAGTAGTAATAGTCAGTAGAGTAGTAATAGTCAGTAGAGTAGTAATAGTCAGTAGAGTAGTTTAAGTCAGTACAGTAGTAATAGTCAGTAGAGCAGTAATAGTCAGTAGAGTAGTAATAGTCAGTAGAGTAGTTTTAGTCAGTACAGTAGTAATAGTCAGTAGAGCAGTAATAGTCAGTAGAGTAGTAATAGTCAGTAGAGTAGTAATAGTCAGTAGCGTAGTTTAAGTCAGTACAGTAGTAATAGTCAGTACAGTAGTAATAGTCAGTAGAGCAGTAATAGTCAGTAGAGTAGTAATAGTCAGTAGCGTAGTTTAAGTCAGTACAGTAGTAATAGTCAGTAGAGTAGTTTTAGTCAGTAGAGTAGTAATAGTCAGTAGAGTAGTGATAGTCGGTAGAGTAGTTTTAGTCAGTACAGTAGTAATAGTCAGTAGAGTAGTTTAAGTCAGTACAGTAGTAATAGTCAGTAGAGTAGTTTTAGTCAGTACAGTAGTAATAGTCAGTAGAGTAGTTTTAGTCAGTAGAGTAGTAATAGTCAGTAGAGTAGTGATAGTCGGTAGAGTAGTTTTAGTCAGTACAGTAGTAATAGTCAGTAGAGTAGTTTAAGTCAGTACAGTAGTAATAGTCAGTAGAGTAGTTTTAGTCAGTACAGTAGTAATAGTCAGTAGAGTAGTTTAAGTCAGTACAGTAGTAATAGTCAGTAGAGCAGTAATAGTCAGTAGAGTAGTAATAGTCACTGGAGTCGTAAAAGTCAGTACAGTAGTAATAGTCAGTAGAGTAGTTTAAGTCAGTAGAGTAGTAATAGTCAGTAGAGTAGTGATAGTCGGTAGAGTAGTTTTAGTCAGTACAGTAGTAATAGTCAGTAGAGCAGTAATAGTCAGTAGAGTAGTAATAGTCACTGGAGTCGTAAAAGTCAGTACAGTAGTAATAGTCAGTAGAGTAGTTTAAGTCAGTAGAGTAGTAATAGTCAGTAGAGTAGTAATAGTAGAGCAATACAAACAATAGTACAATACAGCTGCTAGCTAAAATATACAAAATAGGTCTAGTAGTTTTTAGCCGTTTTTAACCATTTAAATGCCAAAAAGGTTACATATTGTACCTTTGAATAGTAAACGTTACCTACTTCACTTGAAGAAATACCAAGAATCTGGGATTGTTTTTCTAACATATTGGAACGTAACACATTTGATAAAAACAGCGACTTAACACTAACACCGTTAACAACCTCACCGCGCGCCTTGGACGCGTCCTGCCCCTTTAAGGAGTCACGCAGCGTCCGCGTCCCCGCGGGTATCGATATATCCGCCGTGCGCGCTCCCGCTGAGCGCTCTGTTAACCCGCTTCACCGGGGAGGGGCTTGTTTACCTCGCGCAACCTATTTCCCCCAAAACGTGAGCCACCTTATTCACTTTGTATTATTTGTTATTGATTATTTATTGCTGATGATTGATTGTTGATTGTTGGCCGGGACGCTTGCTTCAGTTGGGTTGTTGTTATCTCTTTGTTCGACGTATTTGTTCCCGGAGCTCACTTCCTGGTTGTTTCCCGATTCGCGGGGAGGCTGCGATCAGCCACGCCCCCTGTAGTGACGAGTAGAGCCATGTGCTTTTTGTTATTGTTTACGATGTCGGTCGTCGCTGTTACCAGTCAACACCTGTGGTCATGCTAAATATCATTATATAGGTCCCCTAGTCAGTGTATGTTTGTGACAAGTGTGATGTTATAATTACATTGCCTATAATTGCATGGTGATTATAATATTGGCCCCATAGGAAATAATACAAACGTAATTAGTATAATAATTATTACCAGGAATGTTTTCCATTATTTTGGTAATTTACCTCCAAGCCTTTACTTCGCTTTTCAGAATATGCTAAATGTGATAAATATAATCATTATTGATCATATTAACATAATATCAATAAAATATGATAGTGATAAAGTGCTAGATTTACTTATTTGTTATTGAATACACTCTCCTGTTATTTATTTTCTTGGTGTGCACACACTAAAAACCACCCAAACCCTCCAAATCAACGATAAATTGATTCAGCCTGTGTATCCACACCCATGCCTGACCTCAATCTACATAATCTATTTGATAATCTTGTTCACACAATTTCAGTTGACCTATTGATCTCAAAAGAAAAAAAGATGAAGTGATTTTCAAGTCATTAACATAAATATATATATATATATATATATATATATATATATATATATTATTTTTTTTTTTTTTCAATGTAAACCAACCAGAGAGAGAGAGAGAGAGCGGGCAGGATCATCGAGGGTTTACCTCTTTCACCTTGACTGCCTTCGGAGAGAAGCTGCAGGTGAGACGGCCTGATCCGCAGCTTTCATTGAACAAAACTCACGCTAAACTCACACTGTGGCCTCACCTCGTCACTGGAATACCAACTCCTCACCTATGTCCAGAACACCACCACTGCACTGCACTTTAAAACCAGCCTGCGGGTGTCAAATCCAGTTTTAGCCACTTTACTAGTCAGCACGCACATGATATTGATGGAAAAATATAATATTTTTTTACTATCGTCTTAATATTATATTTGAAAACGTTTAATGATATGGTGAGAAACCTACCTTAAAGGATCTCCTGATCCTGAGGATAACTACGGTAACACTTTATTTTGTATTTGTTAATTCCACGTTTTCTACCTTTTTCCAATGGAATTTGACTTTCTATGTCACTGTCTTGTCCAGTGTTGCTGAACATACTGTGTAGTACTGATGCGATGCTACATGTTGTAAATTTGGTGTTTCAGCCATATGCAACAACAAAAAAAATACCACTATCTTGTCATTGTGATAATGCAGACACTTGAACTTGAACATGGAACAACAGTGTTTCTTCTAAATATTTAGTATGCTGCGCCAGTGCGAATCGGACGCCAGCCATCACTCAGCTGGGGCCTAGTTGTATTCAATGTCACACTGACTGCACCATAAAAAACTTCAATATATGAAAAAAAAGAAGAAGCATATAATGTGTGTGTGTGTGTGTGGGAAATAAGTGCCCGCTTTCAGAGTGGAGAGCATCATAAGTCTGTTTTTAAAGAAAACAAGAAAAGAAAGAGTTATTCATTTCTCTAAAATAAATCCCCAGTGTCAGAGCTTTTTCCAGTTCAGATTGTGGAAGATGTATCTCCTCAGGGCTTGCTGAATAATCTTACACACACAGTTCTAGGCCATTCACTTTATCTATAAAGGCCCATTGTCTGCTTTTATGATTTTATGGCTTGTTTTCTGCAGTGTGTCACTGGCGGAGCAAAGGGAACGAGAATATAGGGTGACAGATATTACTCTCAGTTTTTATTATCCCGCTCGTCTTCTTATTGACTGTTTAGTATGCGCAGATCGAGGCATGTTATTGCTCTCAATGTGACACTGGGATCGAGGCATCCTTCCCCGGGTGGAAGAGGACGACTCAGCCTCCAGGCGAGGCATCGGAGAAGCAGAAATCTCTCCCAAACGCCACCCCCCCTGGCAGGCAGACCATTTTCTCCGGGGTTGAGTCGTCAAATCATTTTTGTTCCTGAGGCAAAATTAGATTTGTGCCGGCGGGATGAGCAATAGTTTCACTTGTGTTGGACGTGAAATGTCAATTTCTGTGTAGAATTCCTCAGGATCAAGTTTTACTTTCAATTAAGTTGTTTACTTTACTTATAAGTAACATGCTTTTTCAATTGGATTTCACCAGAGGCCAGTTGTTCTCAGAGCAAACGCTCAGATAACAAACCTTGTTTCACGGAAGATTATTTGCAAATGTTGTTTTTCTAGAAATCTACCGTCCTGTCTTTAAAGCAAATCGGCTCAACTGCCTGTTCTGAGCCAATGTTACACTGGCTGGGGTTGCACGGTGTTGTTCATAAGCCATTTATGCATAGCTTGTTCAAATCCTTTGAACGTACAGTAGATTTGAGAAAAGAATGAAATAAATCCAAAAAAAAGGTAGATTAAATATTTGGTGATGGAGGAAAGGTTTTGTTTTTTTTATGCCATGGGCCCCTTTCGGACTAGGGTTTAGACCGCCCGCCTTCAAAACAAATATAAAAAAAAACAACATATATTATCTGCCTATAATAACTGTTATGTAGATTGTGTGGGTTGCAAAAGTAGGCAACACAAATATAAGAAATGTATAACAAAAAACAATATAACGATAATATATAAAATCATTTTCCTGAGGTCCCCCTTTACAGGCCCCTCGGGGGCCGGAGACCACATGTTGCGAACCACTGTTACAGAGGAGCGGGGGCCAGGAGTAACTCGTTGGCGGCCCAGATCGGGCCTGCCGGCCTGCAGCTGCCCTCCCCTGCTCTGAGGAAAGCTTGTCATCCTCGTTCCGCCTCGTCCAGGGATCACTCCGCCCGGGCCGGAATTTCCGTCCGGAGGAGTGGCCCCGCTTCTAAATTGGTGTCGACACAAGGACACACATCCCCGACGTTCCCTTCCCGAGGTACAACAAGGATGGCCATTCAGGCTTCCGTCATGAGGAGAAGGTGGGGGGAGGGAGGGAGAGGGAGAGGGAGAGGGAGAGGGAGAGAGAGGGAGAGAGAGAGGGAGAGAGAGAGAGGGAGAGAGAGAGAGAGAGAGAAAGAGAGAGAGAGAGAGAGAGAACTGTCATAAAAGGCTGGGATAATTCAGAGTCACGCCCTCATCTCCCTTCACCGAGGCTCCCACGACGGCTTGCCGACGGATGAAACTGATAAGTTGAAACCGAGGAAGAGTGCGCGGACGCCCTGGGCGTGGCGGGCCGCCGCGGTCAACGTTCCTTTCGGCGTTTGTACGTCAAACCACTGATCCAGAACGAGCTCCGGGCCGCATGTAGAATCCGACTTTGCGGCGAGCAGATGTTGAGGTTTGCCCCGGGTTTCACACGGTTGAGTCAATTTGAACGACACAACTAGAATGGACGGAAAACGGACCCCGTCGAGAACATCACAGGCTACGCAGGGTCCGAGTCAGCGGCACGGCGGATTGGAGTTGAGCGGCCGGTCAACCCGGGAGCTTCACTTTCTCGCCCGCCCCCTCGGAGAGCGGGCGGCGTCCGTGCCGGTCGGGCGTGGCCCCTCACCTTGAAGCACTCCCTTCCGTTTCCGCGAATCGGTCCCGCCTTAGAAACCCTGCATTTTGAGGATCAGTGAGTCCTCCCGCCTCGGACTGGGTTCGGGTTGTCGGCGGTTTTCGCCGAACCATGGAAACGGCAGCTACAAACCATGACAGTTTGGGATTGTGTCGATTTAATATGTTGTTTTTTTTTTTGTTTTTTTTGTCATTTTGTTTGATAATATTTAAAAAATAAATGCTACTTTGAGGAAAGAAAGACGCTTGTGCTCATTCTTCCGCCACCAACCCACTCACTCCTAGATTTTGCCGTTCAGTTCAAAGAATTTCTAGTGGGGATGTCACCACGTCAAGGTTATTTGACTTGGTCTGAATATGAATTTCATCAAACCCCTCCCGACTCTGTGAACGCCCCTGTGTAGCCTGAAGTAAAAAGTGCCTTTCATAAAACCCGTGTCCTGTAATGTGGCAAGAAGAGTGAAGGTCTCGTCTTAAGTCGACATTGATGCAGAATTATTGCAAAACTGGGGGGAATAATTTGCTGGAGGCTGAGTTAATATAAGTCACACACCTATTTAACTAGGGCAGAGAAGTTGACATAATAAAAGGAACGACACTCTCAATTAGGTTTTTGTGAAGCTGCTTCTCTCTGACGCCATCAAAATGCACAAAAATACACAAGCAAGCAATGACGTTACATGCTGCCGCCGCCGCCGCCGCCGCCGCTGCAAAAAAGAGTGATCCAGCTTTTCCCCGACAGCTGTTGGCAAAGGCGTCGCATGGCGGCGTTGTGAAACCCCCGGGGTTGTGTGTTGCTCTGGCAACCCGAACGGGCGGCGGCGGCTCGTCACCTCGCATCGCGAGGCAGCCCTCCAGCCGCGCGACGCCTCGCCAATCCATCACGTACATCCGACTAAGCGCCGTCCCACCCCAGCGATTCCGGGCGACTCGCCATGCGCGGCTTTCCGGGCGAGCCGGAGCGCCGCGTCCTGCCGCTCCCGCTCCCGGTGAAAATCAATCGGAGATGCTATTTTAACGTTTCCGCCCTGATCTTCCATTTCCGGCGCCTGAGCCCTGGTCGGGAGGCCGGGCTGCGTTCCCCGCCCTGCGCCGAAACACCGACTTCAGCCCTGTCTCCCCTTTCAGACCGGTCTTGATTTCTCTCTCTCTCTCTCTCTCTCTCCCCCTGATTGCTGCATCCTCCCACCTTGCTCCCCTCCGCGTCCCTGAATGCATTTTTCGGGGCAGGCGATTACGGATGAAGAATTACTTCGCAGGAGAGGGGATGGAAAAAAAATAAATAAATGGGGGGGGGTGGGGAACAAAAAAACCCCACCCCCAAACACAAGCCACTTCCTAATGCTTCACCCCTCCCACCTTCTTTCCTCTCCTCCTCTTCCATCTCTCCTCCGTGTTCGCTTGTGCGCCGACACATCAAAGCCCGCTCAAGGCGGTGCGGCGGTGGCGGCGGGCGGCTGAATAATGGCCCGTTGTTGATGAAAATCATCCTCTTTTATCCGTTCCGGGGCCCGTAGAGCTGCGATCCACACGCAAGCCATAGTCATACATCCCTCCTTCCCCAGAGGAACAGACAAGAACCATAATTAACAAATGAGGAGAAGGAGGTGGAGGGGGTGGAGGAGGGGGTCTTGTTATCTTCCCCCGTCTCCGGCTCGGCTGGCGTCATCTCCCCAGCGTTCCGCCACTTTATCTCCTCCTGCTCGGAGGAAGCGGAACCTCTCTCTCATCCTTTCATGGCGGAGGGGGAGAGGCGGCGGAGGAGGGACGGCGGGCGATGGCGAGAGGAGATATCGATACGCGGCGGGCGGCGCCAGAGGTTGCCGACCTCTCCCGCGGAGGCCGGGTTTCTCCCACGGGGGGGGGCGGCGTCTTTGACCGCCCTGGGGTAACCTCATAGCTCAGCACTGGGAAAACAGGCGTTAAAAGTGGGAAAGCCCAGCGCTAGGGACGGAGAGATGTGTGACGAATGAAGGCCTTCAACACAAATAGATTAGATTCATTCTGTCCACAATTCAAAGATGGCTGCCGCTCACCGTGATGTCGTCGATGTTCGTGGGACGCGTTGACAGGTGCTATTCATTTAAAATGGAACGGGAATTAGTGTTGGTTGTTGCATAGGGCATGGTGTGTGTGTGTGTGTGTGTGTGTGTGTGTGTGTGTGTGTGTGTGTGTGTGTGTACAGTATGTGTGTGTGTTTGTGTGTGTGTGTGTGTGTATGCGGGTGTACAGTGTGTGTGTGTGTGTGTATACGTGTGTGTGTGTGTGTTTGTGCGGGTGTACAGTGTGTGTGTGTGTGTGTCTGTGTGTGTGTGTGTGTATGAAGCCTTGTGTTTCGAGGTTGCTGCTCTGATTAAGGGCTAAATGACTGAGCTCCACTTAATTTGACTTGACAGCGTTGAGCCTTTTTCCTGCACACAGGCACCGTATTACTGTATTACTGTATTACCCTGTTTGTTTGTCCTGGTCGGGTGCCTGTGTTTGAATATATGTTCATGCTCGTGGGTTTTTGCACACTCATACGGAGTCGCTTTTCTATGCACTCTGTGTAATGATGCTATTAGCACCGTTCTCCAACAAACAAAGCGTATTAGAGAGAGAGAGAGCGAGAGAGAGGGGGAGTCGGATAGATAAAGAGAGCTGGAGATGCAGACAGACGGATGGATTGATCAAGAGAGAGGGAGAGAGAAAGCAGTGGGAAGGGGGGCATAGAGATGGATGGATAGTCGAAGTTAACTGAGTCTATTATCAGCGCCGTGTCTGCAAAAAAAACCCCATTTCTGGGTCCAAAGACTTTGAGACGTGCCCGGAGAGGGAGGGGAGGAGGGAGCCCAGGTCCCCACGTTTACAGATGCCTTTCCCGATTGGAATTGGTGCGAGCGACGGAGGGGAGAGCGACGCGCCCGCCGCGCACCCGTATCCCCGGCTGCGCCCCCCCCTGACTCAGAAGAGGGATGTGGGGTGATCTGCGGCAGGACGGATCACCTTCACAGGCGGCTGGAAACCAAACGCTCCTCAGCCGCTTTGCCGACGGAGACACAACGCAAGACGCATATTGATGGACGGGAGGTTTCACGTAGAGGGAGGGAGGGAGAGAGACACTAGAGGGGGGACCGGAGGCGGTGTGGAACCTCTCGATGAATTTTTCTCTCTTCTCGGGGGATATATTTGTTGCAGATCTGTGCACATCAGAAAGAGTAAAATAAACAGCAATGAGAGAGAGAGAGAGAGAGAGAGCGAGAGAGAGAGAGAGAGAGAGGGAGCGAGAGAGATATGTCATAAAACGCTGGAATAATTCAAATGGTGAACAGGAAGAAGAGGAGAATGAGAGAATTAGAGAAAAGATGGCCCGATGGGGCACGGAGATAGCACAGGAAGCAAAAGATAAAGAGAGGAAGGGAAAGAAAGAAAGCAAGCGAGAGATGGCAAGAAATGACGAGAGGAAGGGAAGGACGACAAAGAGGAAGGAAGGAGTGGGTTGAGGGAAATACGATAAGAAATCAAGAGAGGACAAAAGAATGAAAGAAGGGCATTGAAAGAAACCAAGAGAGGAAAGGAAGAAAGAAAAAATTAAAAAGATAGATGGGGATGAAAGAAAGGAAAAAAAAAAAAAAAGAAACGAAAGGAGGGAAGAAATAAAGAGAGGAGAGAAAGACGATGAAAAACGTGGACGGAAGGAAGGAAGCAAGAAAAATAGGAGAGGAAGGACAGAAGGATGAAAGATGGAAAGGGAGAAAGGGACGGAGGGGAAGAAAGAGGGTCGAAGGAAAGGGCGAAACAACCCGAGAGGAAAGTAGGGATGGAGGAATGAAAGAGAGGGAGGGGAAGGAAGGAAGAACGAAAAAAATATGAACAAAGGAGGAGAAGAGAGCGGAGGAAAGGAATGAACAGTGGTCACACTTCAGGTATCACTGCTCGGAGGATCGATGGATTGATCGATTGAGCGATTGATTGAATGATCGATTGATGGACTGATGGATGGTCGATGGATTGATGGATGGATTGATGAATTGATCAATTGTTGGATTGATGGATTGATCGATTCAACGATTGATGGATTGATGGATTGATAAATTGATCGATTAATTGATCCATGGATTGATCGATGGATTGATCGACTGATTGATGGATTGATTGATTGTTGGATTGATGGATTGATCGATTCAACGATTGATGGACTGATGGATTGATGGACTGATGGATCGATCGATGAATTAATGGATTGATGGACTGATGGATTGATGGACTGATGGATTGATGGACTGATGGATCGATCGATGAATTAATGGATTGATGGACTGATGGATCTATCAATTGATGGATTGATGGACTGATGGACTGATGGTTTGACGGTCGCTATTTGTCGATAACTGTCCAAATATCAATGATTGTGCCTTTAAAACATCTCAAACAGTAATCTGATAATCAAACGAAAAAAAAACAAATACAATCTGACAAAAAAAACCAAAAAAAAAAAAACAGGGGGGGACGTGGGCGTGAAGGGGATGCTGAAGGGGGTCGTCATCTTGGCAGACTCTCTCCCCTGCACCGTTCTGCTCCCTCCCCGTCAACGCCGGATGGACGCCGCCTCGTCTCTCGAAACAACACGCACCGTCGAGGCGGAATAAGATGTCGGGGCGGTTTGATTTGCTGCAGACGCGGGTTAAAAATAGCTCTCTCAACACACGCGTCGCCCTCCCCGGATTCCGGCCCGCTGCGCCTTGGCGGGTTGGGAAATTGCTCCTGTCGATACGTTGACCGTGATGGATTCACGCGTCGCCGGGAAGACCCCCCCAAAAAATTCCCCCGTGACTGTAAGGGGGTTTCAAGGGGGGTCCCGGTGCCGCGTTTTGATGTGGTTCTCACGTGTTGTCGGGACAGCGATCAGCCCCCGTCTGTGACGCCGGTGACAGTTTTTCACAGATTGGGTTCCCGCTTAACGCTGCGGCGGTTCAATCAGCTCACAATCGGCGTGCGCTCCCACCATCGCAGCTTGCAGAGGAGGCGAATACTCAAAGGGCGTTTTTCCACCTCGACGCTCCGCTGCGGCTGCGGGTCCGAGCCGCCTCCACCGCCGGCTCCGAGTGCGTTACCTTACCGTCCGGTGGACACCGGCGGACTGACGGCGGGGGTTTTCGAACCAATCTCGAGAGAATCGTACGGAGATCTCTTGTCTTAAGGGTTGTCGACGCCACTGAGCGGTTTGAATTGCAATGCTCAGAAGCGCTTGTGGTCATTCCAAACAGTGTTGAATATAAGTCATAGCTGCTACATCGAGTGCGGGAAGCCCAAGATGTCTCATGCCTGTGATCGTGGGGAAGGTTTCGGGGAAGATTGAGGACATGACATAGAAATATGTCACCGCCACATGCTTTTGACAGTGGAATTGACAATACAGTATTGCATTGGTACATCATGTGTTTATAAGGGGTGTCAAAATTCCGAAAATCGAATTCGAAATCGATAATGAGCGTTCTTCTAAATGACAGTAGGGTTCGCGATTCTCCGCCTATTTGTCTGGTTAATATTGTCCGACGTCGTTCGCCATGCTGGGGCGGTCAAGATCCGACGGTAAACAAATGCAGCGTGCACCGGGGCCGCGCGGGGGCCTCCACGGAGCCGACGGCGGCTTCCGGCTCCGAACCGTCCCGGGATGAGTTGGGAGCGCGGCGGTCGGCTCTGGAGGGGTCCGCCCCACCGCACCCTCGACGCCCACTGGGAACCAGGGCCGCAGGAACGAAATTCGATATAAGTTCAATATAAGTTCATTCCAG
Organism: Zeus faber; assembly: GCF_960531495.2. Taxonomy (NCBI): domain Eukaryota; kingdom Metazoa; phylum Chordata; class Actinopteri; order Zeiformes; family Zeidae; genus Zeus; species Zeus faber. Next base: position 6,237,302 of record NC_137208.1, read on the forward strand.
TTTGTTGCACCGTGAACGCACATTAGAGAGAAATATTCCCGTTGACGGTATGTGAAGTCTGTGTCGGCGGACTTCGGCGCCTCTTCCTCTCCTCTGGCGTTTCACTGCGTGTACAAAAGGGAGGAGGGTGCGCCTTTGACCAGAATGTCATTATTGTTATTCCAGGGACGTGGCACTGAAAGTGGGAAATAATCCCGACGGAATGTCCTCCAGTGCAGAGGTTCCCAACTGCCACCGGATCGTGAGAACACGGGCCGGGATTTTTTTTTTTCAGGAGCGATCTGCTGAGCAGCGGCAGGAAACGGAGTAAATTAAATATATCTCGAGTTTTTATTTGCCTTGTTTGCAGAAAAGATCACTCTGATGGGAGCTGCAGGTCGTCATTTGCCTTTTACTACCAGCGTTCCCCTCTGGCAGAAATAGCATCCATTATTCCGCGCTTATTTTGGTGAGTAACTTATAAGTAGTGATGAGTAGTTATGAGTAACTTAAGTAGTGTATAAATAACTTATTGTTTATTATTCTAAAGTCTAGTGTTCTATTCTCTTTTTTTTCTTATTATTCATCATTTTTAATATTGAAATAAAAGTTACTTCTTGAGAAACATGTGTTTTCTTTAGAAATCAAGACTCGATAGTTGAACAATGGTATGCCGTCAGAGCTGGAAAAAAATACATATGGATAAATCGATCAAATCGTGACCTTAAAATCGAAAGTCAAATTGAATCGTGGATTTGGAGAATTGTGACGCCCCTAGAGTTTATTAGTTATTAGTGGAAATTACTTAGCAGTACATTTAATAGCATTTGCTCTTATAGGGAACCTCCAGTGTTTTTAGCAATTCTGAGCAGTTTTTTGTCTTCCTATGGTGCTCCGTCCTCCACCTCCACAGCGAGTTTGGCAAATAACTGATTTTTACCACCAAAAGTAAATGATTTCAAGCCCTTGTAGCCACGCTCCAATTCCCACTCCCCATGAAATAAAACCATTCATCCGGCCCCTGCACCGCCGAGCGACTGCAGCCTTCTGACGACAAGTATATTGAGCGAGTCGGGTACGGAGTTTGAAAACACCTCCACCTCAAAACTTTCCTCTGAGTCGTGGCCATGTCCACCTCCGCCCTCTATTATTGACTCTAGCTTATGGGCTAGTGTTGGTGAGGGTCGCCTTTGTTTATCACTGGTTGCCATGGTGCTGCCGACGCATTCATTAAGTGGTGAAACTGGCTGAAAGTGGCCCCTTCAGAAGCTTTCAACACCCAAACCATTATGAGCGACACTGTAATGCTAGGCCTACCGACTGGTCCAAAATGTTTTCGATGAGCCAACGTGAACAAAACTGATATTTCCAACGGAACGCGTACGGCAACAGAATCGCACATATTCCAAAGCCGGGATCCAAGGATCCCACCCTCCACCTTGTTGAGAATGCTTCACACGCCTCCTCGTGCGTTATCTTGCAGCTTGTTCTGTCGCTGCTGATGCTGAACTGTGACAAAGTCTCCTCAACACAGATCTGTGAGAGTTACTGTAGTGGTGCACCAAATCGCTCTCCCTCTGTCTCTCCCTCTCTCTCTCTCTCTCTCTCTCTCTCTCTCTCTCTCTCTTCCCTCTCTCTCTTCCCTTTCTCTTTATTTATTAGGGACTCAACCACCCACACAAAAAAAGCTGAAAGTCTGAAGGCAGCATGACCCTTGATGCTCAGAGAGACTGGCATTCTCACAGCAGGCATTATGCTGCCCCCCACACGCACGCACACACACACACACACACACACACACACACACACACACACACACACACACACACACACACACACACACACACACACACACACACACACACACACACACACACACACACACACACACACACATGCAAGCAGTACACTTCTCCACAACAGTTAGTTTCTCTTCACCTGTGAGTGGTTGTAAAATTGGGGTTTACAAAGCTCTCAGAGTAAAAAAACTCTGACAATGCCGTTGTTTTACGAGGCTGCACATCCGCTACGCTGGGACCGGCACTTCCAGCCCAATAACTGTCAATCATGCCATTTACGAGCGGCCATTCAACCCCAGGGGCGCCGAGGCCGCAGATATGAGAGCTGCCCGCCCCCATGACTGCAAAATGGGAGCAAAATGTAAGAACGACGAACATTTTACAGAAGCCTTTTTTTTGGGAGGAGCAGAGGAAGCTTCTTTGGGGGAGGTCTGAGTGAGGAGCTGAACTCTGATTCAGCATTTTTGACATTCAGTCCACGTGATGCCTTTGAGAAGTGTCTAATTTTGGGGAATGTGAATTTGCTGCAACTTCTGAAGGGGGGGCAGCACCGGAGAGTCTAAAACAGAGGATCCTATCATTCGGGCTCGGGGGTCTTTTTTTCAACGACAGCTGAGATCATATTTATTTCACAAGCATTTATAAACAGCAGCAGCACTATTTTCACTTTAGTTCCTACTTTCCTTTTCTATTTTTCCTTGTCGTATTAAAAACACTTCAGACTAAATTAGCATTATTGTGCCTATTTTTATGCATTTAAGTGTTTTCAAACCTGTGCTCTATTGTCTACAGAATTTGAAACACTTTAAAGCTGCCTCTTTAGACAGTTGGCATGTAATTGTTTTAATTTGTTTGTTTTCCTTTTATCAATTTTTTCATTTGAAGCGCTTTGAGCTGCATTTCACATAGAGAGAGGTTAAATAAATACAATTTATTATTATTATGATCATAGATTGTTATATTATTATTATTATTATTATTATCATATTATTATTATTATTTATATATTTTTATCATCATGATCATCATCATGATCATCATTATCATCATCTTCATAATAATATTCTTCTTCTTATTATTTTTATTATCATTATTATTATTATTATTATTATTATTATTATTATTATTATTATTATGTAACAGCGATGCAAAGGAGAACGCTGCTACTGAATGAGCTGCAGTGTTTGCATCTCGGGGGCAAAACACAGGAAGTCTCAACAGCTCTGCCCCGTCAGCTCCATACACAAAAAAAATCTATAAATCGGAGAAAAATCCGTTCCTCACGCAGAGCTTCACCCTCATCGCTGCGATTGAAATCACATTATCAGCTAGTTGGTCTTGCTCAAGGGATTTTCAGAACAGCGGATGACCTCTGTTTGAAGTGTCACTGCCACACACACACACACACACACACGCACGCACACACACACACACTAAAATGACCCACAGTAACTATACACCCAGTAACCAGAGCTCAGAGAGTGAGAGTGGCACACACACACGCACGCACGCACGCACGCACGCACGCACGCACGCACGCACGCACACACACACACACACTAAAATGACCCACAGTAACTATACACCCAGTAACCAGAGCTCAGAGAGTGAGAGTGGCACACACACACACACGCACGCACGCACGCACACACGCACGCACGCACGCACGCACGCACGCACACACATGCATACACACACGTTCACCGAACCTGCGATAAACAAACACTGGTCCTGAAGCAGGAATGTTGATTGAGGCTCTGATTAAACACGTCGGCTTCAGGGAAAAACTATTCCAACAACAGTGCCGCTACAGTTTCTCTGTGTGTGTGTGTGTGTGTGTGTGTGTGTGTGTGTGTGTGTGTGTGTGTATGTGTGTGTGTGTGTGTGTATCTGTGTATTTAGATTTAAAAATGTTGCCCCAATTGACACAACATTTTTGAGGACAATGAAGATCTAGATCTAACTCTTATGTGTGTGTGTGTGTGTGTGTGTGTGTGTGTGTGTCAGTATTTTTCAAACACAATAATTACAGCACCCTAGACAATATAATTACAAAGTGCTCTAACGTTCCTTCTAAGCCATCAACGACACACATGCACGCGCACACACACACAGACACACACGCACACACACACACACACACACTGCACTTTCTCTTGTTCCTTCCTGCATGTAGTTTATCTCAACCCTTCAGAGGGAGGAAAGGAGAGCCAGATGGAGGGGTAGAGATATAAAAAGACATTTCTTTACCACATCCACCATGTTGAGAGAGAGAGAGAGAGAGAGAGAGAGAGAGAGGGAGAGAGAGCGCTCCCATAATCCCCTTCTCTCTCCTGGGCCTCTCACCTTTACTCCTGTTCTTCTGCCAGCCTTTAGAGGTATGGAGCGAGGGAAGTAGAGATGGGGGAGAAAAAAAAAATGTAGGGAGATGAGGGAGATGGAGGTGAGGGATGAGGGAGGGAGGGAGTTGGAGGTGAGGGAGATGGAGGAGCGATAGAGAGACGAGTAAGGGTGAAACGGAAGAGGCAAAGAGAGAGGGGAGAGCAAACCTCTTCTTAATCCGTTCGTCATCAAATATTAAATTACTTATACCGCCTCCCACACACACGCACACACACTCTTTATACCTCTACTGTGTGTGTGTGTGTGTGTGTGTGTGTGTGTGTGTGTGCCACAGGTGCGGAGGCTTCACACAAAATCCGCGGAATCTGTGCCAGCGTCACGCCCCTGGAGCCTGTTCTGCGCCCGAAACCGTCGTGTCCTCACGGCGCCACCGTGGCAAGAAGTGTGTGTTTTTGTTTTGAGTTTTCTTGCTACGCACACACACATGCGCGCGCACACACATGTACGCACACGCACTGTATTTCAACGAGCCACCTTTGGGGGATTTTGGGCCCCTGAGACGGCAGACATACTCAAGATACTCGGGCTGAGGGTGTTGTTATCATGATGTTGTGGTCCAGGATGTCCCGGCGAATCGATCCCGATATCCACTGCCGGATTCCACCCGAGTCCCATGTTCATGAACGTGTCCGAGGTTCACCACGCGGCACTGACGGGCGAGGGGAAGTGCCCCAAAAAAAACGATACTCCAGGGCTTACGTTTGGGATCATTTCCGAGGTTCCATCGCCGCACCGGCGTCGGCCGAGACCACGAGCTCAAGGGTGAACGTCTCTGCGGGGCCACCGGGCAGAGGGGGCCGCGGGTCGCCAGAGCCGTCGCGCACTCCTCCCAAATCTGGACGAGGCGTGGCGCGGCCCTGCGCGCTCCCAACACCATTGTTTGAATCGTCCAACCTCCTGTCGGGAGGCGGGGTCGAAACCGAAAACGAAATGTAGATGTAAATGAAAGAATCGGATGGCTTTTGGGATCCAAAATGTCCGCGATTTCTTCAAGGTTTTCCGTACGTTGTGGTTTACTAAATGCGACAGTGCCCCCGTATAAAAAAAAAAAAAAAGCAAACAACGCCCCAAAAACGATTTTAAAACACTGACATGACCATCCAGGCCAGTAGGGGGCGATGTCATAAAACCTGATGTAATAGACCACAGAAGAACCTCAGGTGCACGCAGCGTATTGAGCTTCTTCTTGAAATCGTAATATTCATGCACAACGCTGTACCGAAGCGATTCCTAAAGTTGGGGAGACTTTTAAACACACATGACGTCGGCGTTTTCGAGAAGCTCTGTTTTACTTCCTCCCCACGAACACGCAGGAAAGAGAGTCCTGAAAAAAACCTCGACCCTGGAAGGCCTTTTGCAAAAGCTTTGTTTCCAGTTCCCAAAACGGCGTTTTGGTGAGGGCGGGGAGGACCAGAATCGAAAGAAAATCCGTGAGAAAGAAGATCCGTGGATGAGGCCTTCACTTCGTGACAATGATTTCAGTCTGTTTCTTAGAACGTTATCAGCAATTATGTCCGCCATGGGCAGACCTCCATTCTCCATTCTAGCTAGCTCACAATAGTCGAGCCCCGTTCATCTAAGCCATGTTCCCCACCGCAAAGCCGCTCAACGGAGCCTGCGGGAATCCATAACTGGCACCAAAAAAAGATCCATCCAGCTCCTGTCGCCCCGGCCGCACTGAGCCTCCTTTGTTCGGGGGAGAGAAACCACCTCCGACAGGATGGAGGACGCACGTTACCATCGGAGGAGTGAGTTCCCTTTCTTGTCGACGTCTCTGGCACTTTCGGGAGGCCCGAGATCTTGCCGATGCCATAATCAAAGCAAATTCGACCGATTCAACCGTGAGAGAGGAGCTTGCAAGTTTGTCATTTTCTAAACAAAACAATTCTGCAGCATTTTACTGCATAAAATGAACCAATCCACAACCACTGCCTGTCCTAACAACTCCCCAATGTTTTGCGTGAGATGATGATGATGATGATGATGATGATGATGATGGTGATGAGGTGTTGAGGTAAACCCTGTATTACTCAATCTGAAATTGAAAACAAAACTCATCCACTGCAGTGGATGGTCACTCTTCTTAATAATAAGGTCGCAAACTGCTTCGCAATCTTTCCGAAAAGCCACTGCAAGTTCATCAAACTCTCATTTTCATAGATATAAGATGTTATCAATCTTAATTGGATTGATGTATTCACTGCTCTGTTCGGGAATCAAGATGTCGACTCAAAATGTAAGGGGGTTTAACATGAAGCTTTTGACTGAAACGTTTGAAACCTTTGCGATAAAAGGTTTCAGTATAATGTAACCCTGCATAAAAAAATGTAAAAGCCTCTCCTCGGACCCCACGGCACTGTCACGGCGACTTCTCCGCACTTCAAATGCTTCGCCTGCGAGTCCCGCTGTGGCCTACCACTCCACATAGGAAATTTAGGAAACTTGAATCTTAAAGGAAAGGTCTTATTTACCTGTTATGAGGTGGAAGCACTTTCAGCAGTTGGTTGTTTAATGTAAATTTGTTATCACGTTTTTAACCTTCGTGACGAGGTATTGAAATTAAAATGAATTAAAAGCCCTTGTTTTTTTTCCCATTTGAGTTCAGCCATTGCGATAGTACTTCAGTGCAAAGGATGAAGCACCTTTTATCTGGATCGATGGATACACCCTCTATCCTTACATTTCTACGCTGCCTTTCTTCATGTAGACCAGGGGTGCCCACACTTTTTCGGCTTGCGAGCTACTTTTAAAATGACCAGATCAAAATGATCCACCTGCATTAAAAAATGCAAAATATATTTATTTATATATTTATATACTCAGTATACTTTACATATACAATATATGTTGGCGTACCTTGCATCACTGCATGAACCCTTACGGCACAATACAATTAAATACATTTATGGTCACTACATTACTACTTACTGATGACTTGCACTGAATGGAGTCGTCAGGGTTGCACAGTCCGGACAGTAGCTGCTGGTAGCCAGCCTCGAACAGCTTCCAAATGATCATCAGTCACGGTGGAACGCTATTTGGACTTAATAATCTTCATGTGGGAAAAGGCTGACTGGCATAAATAAGTACAGCCCAATATTGCAGTCAAGTTGGAGCCCATTTCCTCATGTCTGGGTACTTTTCCTCCGTGAGTAAGTTCCAAAACCGTCCATGAGCCCTGGACTTGAGCTGAACGTCAGCCTGTAGTGTCAACATCTCGTCCTCCACCGCAGAGCAGCTCAGGTGGAGCAGTGTTGGAGTGAATCAACCTCAACATCTTCCCTGAATGGGCGGCACATCCAGGCAGCGATGGGCTCGAGTGAAGCAGAGTCTTGAAACCCTTTGTCAGAGTCTGACGGACAGTTTTCCACCTGCTCCACCTGTGTTGCGCACACGCGCCTTGCCTCGGGTCTCCAGCTCTGACGCCAGGTTTTGAAAGCTCCCCAAGTCGTGGCGCTGCAGCGTTGAGGAGAGAAGTTGCGTTTTTTTGTCGTTTGGAAGCATTAGCTGAACTGATCAGGTTGACCCCCGGTTTTGTCTTTTCCTTGCAGCTCTGAATTGAGCTCATTCAACATGTCGCTCAGATGGTTTTTAAAAAATAAAAGAAAATGTTGAATTGCCCGCGATCTACCCTGATCTACACTGATGTAGGCCAAGCAGAAGATGTCTGGCCGCTGCTTTGGACTATTTGTTTTGGCAGTTATTTTTTTACTTGAGGACTGGTTGAGTGCTATCCTAAAATCGGGATTCCTAATTTAGAAGATTGCTTATGAGGCTTATGTAACAGTCAAATTACGATCTTATCAAGACAAAATGGCATTTAGTCCTAAATACAATTTGGAAACCTGGTTCTGTAATACCAAAAATCCTTCTTAATGCCATCCTAAGCTGAGAAAAGATAGGATTTCAGACCCTGAATTTGCTTCTCAAGACTCAAGATTCAAGAGGTTTATTCGTCACATGCATATACATACTTTCATACATATATACCGTAGCTCTCATTATGAGAGCTACGGTAGAGGTCGCTGGGTTCAGCTTGAGCGTGGCTCGGAGAGGAAAATGACAAAGTGAGGACCTCGGTGAGGCATTCCGGGGCCTCAAAGAGACACCTTGTTTTTCTCTCCGTCTTCCCTCAACGGTCACGTGACCCGCTCCCAGGCCTCGCACCGGAGGCCGCCGGGCGCCCGGTGGTGGAGCTCAAACGCAAAGAAAACGCACTGATGTCACGTGGCTCGCTCTCCACACACGCTGATACAGGAACACCAGTCATATGCGCACCTATGTTGACCGCTGAGCCCCGGCACCCTGAAGAAGTTTACTCTGGCCACACTAACAGCCTCTTCAGCACACAGAAATATATCAATGGGACTTCACATCATCGGGAATGTGTGGAAAAGTCCGCCGTGGAAAATTAATCGGCGGTGTGTCCAAGAGCACCTGATCTAATCTTAGCTGCCCGGTGCCGCTTAATGCCCATAGGTAGCCCTTTTAAAAGCTGTGAGGTGAAACCCAGTGGGGGTTTTCAGGGAAAAAGGGAGAGAGGCATAGAGATAAATAGAGACCGATAGATAGATAGATAGCCAGCTACATAAAGGGCGACAGAAGACTTGGAGCAGAAAAATTGGGACGTCACAATAAATACAGAGTGAGTAGAGAAAAATAAAGAGTGAAAGACGGAGAGAATGAGCCAGACCAGGAGAGGGAGGCCGGGCGGCCGGCAGATGAGTTTTGGTACAGCGGCAGGAGGCGGGCAGCCTGTGTGGTGATGGATCGCGAGGAGGTGATAGATGGAGAGAGGGAGAGGCGGAGAAGAAGCTCTCCACCATCCATCTCTGTGATGGCATCACCCACCACCCTGTTCTCCTGTCTGGCTATTCTCAGCTGCGCTGAGTTACTGCACAGGGCGTGATGTGCCTTTTGAACAGGTCTGCAGCCTGCTCTGGGCGGGCCCGACACCCCTGCTGGACAGGCCTGGACCACCCTCTGGACAGGCCTGAATCCCCTGCTGGACAGGCCAGAACCACCCTCTGGACAGGCCTGAATCCCCTGCTGGACAGGCCAGAACCACCCTCTGGACAGGCCTGAATCCCCCTCTGGACAGGCCTGAACCACCCTTTGGACAGGCCTGAGTGGACAGGCCTGAACCAAACTCTTGACAGGCATGAGTGAATAGGCCTGAGTCCCTCCCTGGACAGGCCTGAACCATCCTTTGGACGGGCCTGAGTGGACAGGCCTGCGTCCCCCTCTGGACAGGCCTGACTCACCCTCTGGACAGGCCTTAGTGGACAGGCCTACACCGCCCTCTGGACAGCCCTAATCCCCTTTGTCCTGTTTGTTCAGGGTTTTCAGCTTCACAGAGATACACTCTGTATATGAACAGTGCTGTGAAAGTTTGCTTGTTGAATTTGCAGCGTTTTTTTTACATTTTCACACTGACTCTACTCTTTTATAAATTCTTCAGATCTTTAAAAATGAATGAAACATTGATCCGTTTTGTTAGCTTTTCAGCACAGGGTTGCATTTACATGTAATACTAGCTTCTGGTTAAACATCAGTAACATCCAGCCTCAGAAATATGCAAAAAAAATGTATAAATAAATAAATGGGAAAAAAGATATACATATACATACAGTACACTAAATATATAAACCAAAACAGGTGAATCGACCAAAAACATCACATTTTGAAGGCAAGGTCCTCCTCGTTAGTCGTCAACATAAAACAGAACATCGACACTATGCGCGCTACTCTGATGGCAGTTAAGCATTTTGTATGAGCAGCTCATGCTTATCTCTCAGATCTCTCAGTGAACGCTGCATAAATTATACAAACACAAAAAAAACAGGCACAGCGACAAAACAGACGGCCTCACGTTCCCACTCTTAACATACAGTGATGGACCTGCCACATCGGGGAACACATAAAGCAGCTCCACCGCGGCGGACACCTTTTGTGTGGGTGTCTCAGTGATACTCCCTCCTAGAATTGCGGGGGGCGGACGTACCCTCAATGATCGTCGCTTCTGTCTGTTTTTGTCAAATTATTCCTGAGAGACACGGAGGAAAAAAGCTCTTACCCCCCCCCCGGGGGGGGGGGGGCATAATATCACCGCACAGAGAAGGCTGCCGCTACGCCCCTCTGTGACGGAGCGGGACAGTTGCTGTAGTCATGTCACTGACACGCACGCGCACACACACACACACACACACACACACACACACACACACATTTGCGATGGTGAGAGGTTGAAAGCCGAAGCCGGTCAGGGGTCAGGGGTCATGATGTCAGTCACTGACCTCTAGGATGCAGGAACGGCACACTAGCATACAATTGGACACGTCCAATTTGTGTTTAGTACGTCTGAAACCGTAGTAGACATCAAATAGTAGGTGGAGAGAGGGTGTGGCGAGAGAGAGAGCGAGAGAGAGAGAGAGAGAGGTTTACTACCTGTGTGGGGTTGTACAGCTCCTGCAGGGCGTTGCGGGAGCCTTTCCTACAGCAGCCTTCCACCACAAAAGAGTTCCTCCGCATGACTGCAAAACACAAGAGACACAGCCCATGAGTACGCAGCTCTTTCCAACACACGCCGACATCAGCACGCGCGCGCACACACACACACACGCGCACACGCTGATTGGGTCCAAGGAGAACATAAATTGAACCTTGAAGTCATCTGAGGTGAGAGGGAACCAGATCCAGCGCAGGAAAACCCAGGCAGAAAGCCGTAACCAGAAAACCCCCAAGCAGACAAACAGCCTGTTCAGCCACTTCAGATAGGATAACGGTGTCACCGTTGACTTCTGAGGGCGTGCACGCACGCCGCACGGCCCCGCTCTGGGAAGACCCTTTGGCTGAGTAAACACGAGCAAACTATTCTCACAATAAAGTTGGGAGAGGATCAAAAAGCAGAACTGACATTTGACAGAATGGTGAATACGCCCGGAGGCATTATGAAACATGATGTAGACCAAGTCTTCACTTTACACAGGGGCCGATCAGAATCACAGCGGCCTTTACTCGAGTCAGACCTTCTGTCGTCCGAGGGTCCTACGACCCGCTCGACCCGCCCGGGCAATTCACACGGTTTTCTGGGCGGCTGAACAGGTGATCAAAACCTACTTTCCTCCTTTGTCACCCTGAGGCAGCCCTCACTCATGCATCAACAACCTGCAGGCCAGTGATTTAAAATCAGAGTTCCATGTCCTCCTCAATCACCTTGGGGACCCCAACGCAACCCTCTGAGAGGGCCCCCGGGAGGGGGGTCGGTCCCCGAAGCCGCGGCTTGGCGACCGCCACGCCGTCTCAAGCAACCGGAGAACGCGAAGGAAAACGAAAGCGGGCCGCGGGGAAAATTGTGAAAGGGAAAACGCAGAGGAGAGCGTTAAGCATGCGGCAGAGGGCACCGCCGCGCGTCGGGGTTTGTTTGGCCGGAGCTCAGCTCGGTACACAGCTCGATAGAGAGCTCTGCTGGCACCGGCTCAGCGGACCGCCGCCACCACCGCCCCTCCGTACCCCCCAGCTCCACCGCCGAGTCACTCTGTCCTGATTACCGGAGAGGCGGCGGCGCCAAAGGGGCGGCGTTTTTTTACGAGCCCGCCCTCCTCCATCGCCGCCGCGCCGCCGAGGTCCCGAGCGCCGTCGCCTCCGCCCTTCACCCGGACACATCGCACTTCATATGTTGCCTTCGGCCATGAATTGACTCTGGGCCCTGAACCCCGACCGCGACCGCCTGCCGGAGCAGGTCGGTCATTCCACCAGTGCGTGCGTGATTTACCTCCGTTAATTAACTGGGCGACACCGGAGTTCAATAAGTAACTTGTTTGAATCTGGTAACGGAGCCAAGTAAGCCAATTTAAGTGGTGGGATCCTGCCTTTACGCTTTGACACTGTCAAGCTCTATTCCATACATCATTAATATAGATTCTTGCACCGCACGAGAGTTGTACCCCACCCGCCCGACGGCGGTAGCAGCATGATAACTGTGTTTCTATATATTATTTATATATATATATATATATATATATATATATATATTTCTGTGTTTGATATTTTTTTAATGTATCTTCCCTTTTCACTGTACTTTCTTGCTCTTGCCTCCACCTCCCACTCCAGCATGAATAGCTGAGTCGTAATCGGATCACCGAGCCTCCTCTCCGAGCTCTCGCCCGAGCGGCTTTCAGAGCGAAATCCCCCAAAACCAACCCCACGGAGGTCGGACGCCCGGTGGAGATTCTTCTCGCGGTATAGAGTGCTGTTTTTTTTGCAGAGGTGTCCAAGACAGGAGGACGCAACCCTTCGTCCTGTAAGCACGAGGAGTCACGTTTGAGGCCAGGGCGGAGCTGCTGCGGAGACCACCCGAGGTACGAAAGAGTCTTGAGTCAAGGTTGCGACTCGAGTAAAGAACAACCAAATGAAACCGTATATCTGCTTTAAAAAACAAAACAAAAAAACCCCATTAAAAATACATTTTAAATTTGCACTTGATTGGCCTCGAATTTCGGAATCTTTTGAAAGACTCTTTCAAAATTCCTACTAGTGGACTGTCAAGGTACTGCAACCCCAAATCGTGGGCCTGGGACTTGGATCTAAAATGGTCCTTTCTCAACTGACTTTTTAAAGTCAGTCAATAAGTTAAAAAAATTGCCAGAGCCAAAAGTTCTTTTTCGACCCAATCTTTGCAGCACTGTACCCCATAAAAGACCTTCCGATCCATCCATCAATACATCCAGGGGTTAAACTGGGAGGTGGACGCGGGTGGGATAATAAGTAACGACAAGACAATGATGAAGGGGCCCTTGCAGACGCCGGCACATTTTTTTCGATACGAGGCTCCTGGAAAGATACCGAACTCGCTGATTCCTCTGAGGAGAAAGCTGCCAAGTGGGCCCGAGCTGGAGAAACCGAGGCGTCCGCCGGCTGCCGCTCAATTATTATTATTATTTTATTTTATTTTTTTAACCGCGCGACTAATTACGGTGCCGTCGAAAAACCACGGCTTCTGCGGCGATAGAGGGACGGAAAACTTTCCTCAGCGGGTGTCCAGCTCCCCCCTTTAACCCCCCCGGTGACACCCTGTGGCATGCGCGGCCCTCGTTTGGGGCGCGGTGCGGGACCTCGGTGCGGGCGTTTTGGACGTTTTATTTTGGGGGGTGGGGTTAGGTCGGCCCTGTGATCCGAGCCGCGTGGCTCCCTGCAGCTCCTGGTCCAGCGCCGAGTGCTTGTTAGAGTAACGAGCCGCGGCAGACGGCGGTGACCTTCAAGCGCCAGGGCTGGACGCCGAGAGGAGGAGAGAGCTTCCTGTAACACCCGAGAGACACTAACTCTCAGTGGCGGGTCTGGCGCACGCACACACAGACACACACGCACGCACGCGCACACACACACGCGCGCGCGCGCGCGCACACACACACACACACACACACACACACACACACACACACAGACCAGCAGCATGATGGATAGCCCTGTTGTAAAAGCCGGTCTTTAATAATGCAGCTCGCCGACTCCGTCCAACTGTGTACGATATAAACAGGCAATTACCTCTTTCTCACCGGAAAACAGCACGTTTCTTTCACCCTTCTTTTAATTATTTCTCCCTGAATCACTTTTTTCCTCTCTCTTCATCTATTTCTGTCTCCAGCCACAGTAGCTTTCATCAATAACCCTGAAATGAAGGGACAAGTATTTACTTTTAAGATACGGACGGGGTGACCCGGCCGACACGCACGCACACACACACACACACACATGCACACACGTGTCATCCATAGTACAGCACATACAACTTGTATGACTCAATTGTAACGTAACACAATTTTGTTTTCTGCATTTTATTCTTGTTAAGGCTCCTCCTCCTTCCAGATAGTTGTACATAACAATCAAAGCCGCTTTAATGCGAAAAATCTGAA
>NC_137208.1:6256390-6261390 GCF_960531495.2 Zeus faber
AGAGTGTGCAAGTGAATGGAGGATGGGCAAAAACTAAAAAATTCAAAATATAATCTTTAACGGTTTTACTCATATTTTATAATAATAATGAATAATTGTCATAATAATAACAATTATTATTTTTATGGTTATGATTTTTTATTATTAATTATACATTTGTAGTTCATTTATTATTTATTTGAGATCAAATATATTTAAATAATAGTATACATAATTACATTATTATATTCTTATTTTATATACACTACATATATGCAATATTTTTTTAATTAATTAATTAAAATTTAAATTTAAATTTGTAATCTGTCAGATAATTGTTTGTGATTATGAGTTGATTTTTGATATTCAGCGTGCTCAACGCGGGCTCTGAGTGAGAGGGCTCCATTCCCCTCTGGAGTCGTCGCCGACGAGTGGAAAACGTTTAATCGGCCCCGAGGAAAACACGCGCATCGGAACCAGGTGATTCAATTGCGTAATGTGTAATGACGTGTTACAATGATGTGTGTTGAATGTGTAGGCTCGATTAAGACCTGTTTTATTGTTTTCGGGCATTTCCAAAAGCTGAAATCATCCAAACATGTTTTAATGTCATGATGGCACCGTCCAGATGGTGAAGATGTTTTTTTTGCTGTTGTTTTTTTTTTCCCCAATCCGCCCCCCCCGCCCCCCGGCTGCAGGAAAAGCTTTGTACACACCGGCTCACAGCATCACATGGTGGTTTATTCAGGGTTCTTACCGGGTCCCTGCGGTGGTTGAAGTGCTTGAATGTCCTCCTCAGAAACGTTAGTACTGGAATACCTTGAGAATAGCCCCTTTCGTGCTGAAGTGCTTGAAAGGTCCTTGAAAAAAACCTGAAAGTCGAAAACCTTTGATATTTCCCTTGAGGTGCTTGAAAAAAATGTGCTAATGGAAAACCTCTGATATTCCCCTTGAGGTGCTTGAAAAAATGTGACAATGGAAAACCTGTGATATTCCCCCTGGTTTTGTTATTCAAATCATAAGCTAATAAAAAGAAAAATCCAGAATCACTTTTATGACAGATTATGACAGGGAAACGTAAATTGAATCCAGCATCCAGGTCTAAAATTATACATTTATAATGGTAGATGACAATGATTTGAGTAATAATAATAATAACAATAATAATAATAATAATTATATATATATATATATATATATAATTATTATTATATAGATAATTATATATATATAATACTAATAATAATAATAATTATTATTATTATTATTATTATTGTTGTTATTATTATTATACATGTATGTATATATATGTATATACAGTATATACTGTGTGTATATATATATATAAATTATGGCAATGAGACTATATTATATATTAATTAATAATAATCATTTTTTATTGATTATATTAGTTTTGTGTCTTTGAAAATGATAAAGTAGTGCTTAGAAAAGTACTTGAAAGTGGTTGAATTTAATTTTGTAATTTTTGTAATAGTGAACCCTGCTATGCACGTAAATGCAAGACAGGTCTCCTGCTGTACACTGTGCAGTGTTGGGCTCGTTACTCAAAAAAATGTAAAAACTCTTTTCAAAAGTAATGTCATTACTTTACTGACTCCTCTCTGCCAACGGTGATCCCCGACACCTTTCCGTGACACCCTCCAAAATTGGTAATTGCGTCGCTTCTCCTCGAAGTTTGGACTTTGCACGCGCGCCTCTGCGTGAACATCAGGGTAATCGCCGGTAAACACGACTCAGTGTCTTCTACATGTAAAACGGGCTCGGCCGTCAACACTCCCCTCATGGAGTCGCGGCGCCGTACCGGACGGGAGAAGGTTGTAACCATCCACGACCCATCCCATGGATAGTAACAAAATATGATTCTCAGACCACGGATATGATTTCAAAATGCGGCGCGGCGATTGGGAAAAGGAATCAACAAAAGTAAGGCTGTGAGTAAGGCTGTGACGAGTTTTTTTTTGGGGGGGGGGTAACTGTGATATGATTACTGACATTTCATTAGTAATTCACTACACTGACTGTTACTGGGAAATGTAATATCATTACTGTAACGTGTTACCGCCCAACGCTGATGCAGTGTTTACTAAAAGGTCGCGTACAAACAGCGCTGCGTCCAGAACGTCCACGCAGGCCTCAAATCATGCACAACATCTGCCGTCATCTATCAGCAAAGGATTATGGGATGCTGGAGGATTAATCTAGCGCTAATCTCACCATCGCGCTGTGTGAGAGCAGAGAAGCAGCTCGTGCGCACACACAGCGCACGCACGGCGCACGCACGCACACACACACACACACACACACACACACACACACACACACACACACACACACACACACACACACACACACACACACACACACACACACACACGCACGCACGCACGCACACACACACACACACACACTCCGGGGTTGGTTTGAAGTGTGTCAGGCAGGAGACGGGCGACTGTCTTACTCTAATGAGGATTTGAAGGAACAATGGCGGCAGCAGAGTTACAGGTGATTAGCGATGTTGGAACAACGTCATTAAAAAAGACGCTCGACGGGAAGCTGGGCAGCCACTCCCCAATTCCCAACTACACGTGTGTGTGTGTGTGTGTGTGTGTGTGTGACTGTGTATTTGAGGTGTGTGTGACTGACTTTTTGTGTTTATGTGTGTATTAAGTGTGTGAATGTAGCTATATTAGTGTGTGTGTGTGTGCATGTGTAAAGTGTGTGTATTTAAGTATATGTATGGTTGTGGATGCGGGTGTGTGTGTGTGTGTGTGTGTGTGTGTGCGTGTGGTTGTGTGTGTGTGTGTGAGTGAGTGTGTGTGTGGGTTTATGTATATCTGTGTATGTTTGTGTTTGTGTAAGTGTGTGTATTTCTGTTTGTGTGTGTGTGTGTGTGTGCGCGCACGCGCTCGTGTGTGTGTGTGTGTGTGTGTGTGTGTGTGTGTGTGTGTGTGTGAAACTAATCAAGCCAACAGTAACGACCGGCTGCTCCTCGTGCTCCTGGTTTGAGTGCTGTGTCTAATCCCTTAACGATGATTACCAACGGCGAGATAATACGCAGGCAATTATGGCTCCGACAGCCCTCACTTCGGGCGTGTAACGAGAGAGCGAGAGAGAGCGAGAGAGAGAGAGAGAGAGAGAGAGAGAGAGAGAGAGAGAGAGAGAGAGGGACGGATGACAACATCCTGCCTAATTGCCGTATTGTTCCCCCTTTTTGGACAAAGAAAAGAGGTGAAAGAAGTTTTTTCACTCCAGGCTCCGGCGACATCAGACGGTGACGTCTCTTTCAGGTGCTGACACCCGGCGACAGACCCCTGGAATAACAACGTTTCTCCACGATGTTTAAACTCTCCTCGTCTCCACCCCGTTACCCCACACGGAATAAAATGAGTTTGTACGTTTCCCAAAAAGGAAGAAACCGGGCTCGGTGGGAGGTTAACGTAGGTGATATATGTATAGAGAATATAAGTAAATACACTGTCAAGTAACTACATCAAGGTTCAGTAACTATTCATCATGCTTTGTGATACAGATGTTCTCTAAATAAACCCACCTGTCTGCAGGTTAAAGTGGTAATCCGTCAGGTTATTAAAAAAAAAAAAAAATCACAAATGTCATCTTTTTTTTTTAAGCTGCCACTGCAGGAAAGAAAGTTTACAAAAAACAGCCGCTCCATGTATTTTGCGTTAAGCGTGTGCCGTGTGCCTTTTTTTCCACATGGTTGGTGGCGGGGTCATGGCCGCCATTCCCGGTGAAAAAAACGGACAAAAAAACGGCAGAGAAGTTGACATTGATTCGAGATTCGACCGAGCGGTGACTTGGTGGCATGCGGGCGGATTGCACCGCGCGTGACTTTTAAATCTGTAAAGTGATCCCGGGGGGGGGGGGGGGGTGTCGACCGACCTGGCCGTGCAAAGCCTTTTAAAAATTTTTTTTTTTTTTTTTTACGATCGCCGTTGTCCCCCCACACGTATCCCACCAAGTCCGCGTCGCGGTTTTTGTTTTCTCCGCGCGTACCCACCGCCGCGCCCTCTCGCATCATCGACGCGGGCCGAGCTCCAGCGGAGACGCCGCCTCGATATCGATTGACTTTGCTCAGCGAAAATAAAGCGATTTGGAGAGCGTTCCGCATGAAAGGACCAAATGACAAGGGACGCCCAGCGTGGGTGGAGGAGGGGGGGTGGAGGAGGGGGGGGGGGGCTGCACATCCGAGGGAGGCGGGGAAAAAAAAACAAAAAACAAAACAAAAAAACGTGATCAACTCGATAAAAGGAAAACAATGACTCAGTCTTTCCCTTTCTTTCTTCCCTTTCAACACGTCAAGTGGCTCCGACCGGACCGGGCGTTTCCAAAACGAGCCGGACGGGTGCAAAAAGGAAGCCGAGCGAGCCCGAGCCTCACGCTACACTGGCTCTGTTGTTGGAATAAAAAGGTGGGTGTGTGTGTATGTGGGGGGGGGGGGGGTGCTGCTTTAACAATGTTTTTTTGAGGGAAACACAAGGAGCAAGGGGAGGAACGCGAGAAAGGGAATTTTTTATGAGATATCAAAAGCCTCGGATCAATAAAAAACTCGGGATTATTGTGAAAATGCAGCTCACGGCGGAGCTCAAATTGAAGCTCGGAAAAATATTGGCAATGGCCACAGCAGTTTTTATCCCAACAATGGATCTATTGTATTGTACAATTATAAAAATATATTACTATTATTATTATGATGTCATTATTATTATTATATAGATGATATTATAATTATGAATATCTAAATGACAGTTATCGTGTTATTGCATCATACAAAATGAAATGAATACACTATATTTCAGATATCATAATGAGCCTTTTCCTTATATAACTACTCAGTTTCAATTGAATTATTTCATATCTGTGACTCAATTTGTAAAGGTTTGTGTGGGAGCCTCGATCTGATTTGCATCTTTCATCCGCTCACAGTGGCATTCAAATCAGCCCACGTGTCTCCCCGACACCGCGAAAACCTCCGTGTGTAT
>NC_137208.1:6263890-6278890 GCF_960531495.2 Zeus faber
GAATAGATACAGTGTTCGAGAGACAGATATACTGTAGATGGATGGATAGATGATGGATTGATGGATAAATAGACAGATGGACGGACGGATAGATAGCTAGATAGATAGATGGGCAGATGGATGGACAGTGTGAGAAAGAGTGTGAAAAAGACAGAAAATGATGAAAATGTTACCTGTGTCTTTCTGGTAAATATTTAAAAACCACAGCTCTACTACATCTGACTACAACGATGTAATGGTATTGGTTATTTATACAGCATGCAGTAATACGAATAAACATATATAGTATATATATAATTTATTTTTTCAAAGCGGAAGGAAACTGAAGTTCCTGGATTATTTGTAAGATTCCTGGTTTTTTGGAGCTGCTTCCAGCCTGAACCCTGCGGCATCGCTGCACCTCCCTTTACGCTGCGTTTCAGGAAACTCGCTGATGCGATGAAAGCCCACAAGGTTTTCACACATTAAAGTGGTATTCCACAATAATAAATAATAAATCTATTTGATTCTGCTACAATAAAGTATTATATTCATTTATTCTCAAGCCTTTACCGTCTGAGCGCCAAGGGCTCAGACGGGGCTCCAGACGACATGAAATTAACTTCATAAAATGTGACCCACCGCAAACTTTAGATACATATATGGTGGCCTTTTCTTTTTTTTTCCTGCATCATTTGAATGTGAAGAATCAGAGTTTCGAAACAAGGTGTCACTTGTGCAAATCAAGCAAATATCTTAAAGCTATGACTGGCTATGAAGGCTAACTGTGTTTCTGAGATAATCACTTTCAAAGTTGCCTCCACACTTGGCTTCATTCAGCCAGCTACCAGAATGCAAATTGTTTGGAGGACCAACAAAACCGCATGGCTACTTGTCACATGGCCACTTGACACCCTGCTTAATGGGAATTTGACACCTTGCTGAATGGGGCAATCTCGGCATTGTTCTTGTGTTTTGAGGGAATGCTGAACAACGTCATCGACACACAACATCTTTTGAGTTTTAGGAGTTTAAAAGTGCAGACAACACAACAAAATGTAGAGTCTATCAATAATATGAGTCTCTGTATATCAGCCTCGGTGTGTCATTCAATATATAAATGTGCGTATGCGAAATATCTTCAAAGTTCTTGAAGTTATTACGTGGGCTAACCCCAACCCTACCCAAGCTACACTCTGAGAGCCTGTTTGAGGCCTCTTTTAATTTTCTTTTCACCCCTGGCTTAATTAGGTAAACTTGAGAATCTCATTACTATGCATTACTACTCATAATCTGCATCACCAACCTCAACAGACTTAATTACGTCATCAACTTCTTCCATTGTAACACCACCGGGTGTATCGCCGGTCTCCTCCGGTGGTTCTTGAAAATATTCCATTTCATCGTCACATTCAGGTGGAAATCCGCTGTTTGAAATGTTCTCCAAGTCTGGGAAAACGCCGGTATCCGATACAGCATCCGCGTCGCTGTCGGAGAACTGACTATCAACGCGGAAAATGAAGTCCAGTACGCGTACGAAGTCCGCGATATAATATAGATCCACCACCGTAATCCATAACAACATGGAGATTAAAGTTTTCACAGACAAGTGAAACAAGTGAAACAAGTGAAAGTGGATCCTCGTCTCGTTTAGTGACGTCAGCATTACTTCTTCGTTGGTATACGCCTCCTACACAAAATGTCTCCATGTGTGTGTAAAAGCAGTACGATTTAAAGCTTGAACTCTATCAAAGGAAAAGGAAACCATCGATCGGCGTTGTTCAGCGCTGTTCGGCGTCTCGTTAAGGGAACTGTGTTTCCCCATGTCATCTAACGGGAATATTTAACTCCACGGTTTAACATTTTTCTACTTTAATAAATCAAACTCCGTTCTGAAAATACGTTGAGAGATAAAAAAAAAACAAAAAAAAAAACACAAAGGAACACGAATCTGGAAAAAATCGAATTTTCCTTCTGGAAAGGTTTTTTTCAACTTACTTGGCTGCTCATGGCGATTTTAGAAATGCGCGACAATGCAGGTTCTGCTGCGGTGGCTCGCAAATGAACAACCGTGTCCAATTGATTTTAAATGTGTGTGTGTGAGGGCCGGTGTGTGTATCTCTGTGATGATCCCACTAATGATATTGATGCTTTTAATTACAACCCTAGAAGCACGTGAAGCTTCTGGGAAAAGTATTTATAGGATAGAGAGAGAGAGAGAGAGAGAGAGAGAGAGAGAGCGCTAGCAGCTGGTTTCTCATAAAATAACAGTAAAATGTAATAATGAACATGATGGTGCCGTGAATTATTGATCATTATTACGTCTAATCATTTAAGGAAACGGAACATTGCCTTTTCACGCACTTGTGTGATCCCCCATCTTACATGGCGCCGTTCCGCTTCCGCACATTACAGCACGACGACTGCTTTTCATATTTAATCATTGCATGCGTGAGAGCTGCAGTCAGCGTTCACTTTCACGGAACATAAATCACGCAGCATCATCACTTCCAAAAGGAATCCACTTTTGGCCACCAGAACAGCTAGAAATATGTGATGATTGTGATGTGATTGTAAAGCACATTGTGTGGCCCTGGTATGAAATGCGCTCTATAAATATAGTGTGACTTGACTTGACTTATCTATTCTAATTACTGACTAAAATATGTCTCTTGACCAGCCAAAATGCATGTTAGTATGTAAAAACACAATCATTTATCCTGTGCGAAGTATGGTATTTAGTATATTCTGTATATTTTCATATATCAGACTAGTTCTGTTTTTCTTTTTTTGTTTTTTTGGGCTATTTGTACATGTTTTACCTTTTTTATTTTAAATCTTTTTTAGTTTGTTTTCACTTCACCTTTTATGCTTTTTTATTTGTATTATTTTATCTTATTTTTATTTGTCCTTTTAGTTTAGTTAGTAGTTTTGGAGATTTCTGTGGGGATATTATGACCAAGCAGCTCAAGGCGTTGACTAGAACATCTGGAACAGTCGAGCAAGTTCAGAACACTGCATTACTTTACTGTATTGCAGCCTTAAGGACACACACACACACACACACACACACACACACACACACACACACACACACACACACACACACACACTGTACACACAAAGACACACACACAAAACTGTACAAGAGGGAGGAGAGGGGTGGAGTACAATACAGGAGGGGGAATGGAAATTGTTGCAGTGTGGACACAGAGAAAAAAATACTCTCACACCCATACACACACACACACACACACACACACACACACACACATACACACCTGCACAAAAGTATGGAACATTGCAATATCAAGAAAGATGTCAAGAAGACACACGTGCAGGCACGCACACACACACACACACACACACACACCCACCCACTGCAAAGTAGCATCCAAGAAAAATTGACAAATTGGCAAAGAAAACCAAACACACACATATACACCCACAGTGAGGTGATGTTCTTTCTGTCCTGCTTTCGATACAGATTGTGTGTTGTGCAGGAGGATTACAGCAGAAACTAAAACCTGATACAACAAACCGTCCAGCAGCTTAGTCACAGCGTACACACCCATACATCTACCAAAACCAAATACAACACACACAGGGATGAAATTATGAATAAAATCTATGGAAACAGGTACATAATGGTACATTAAAGGCAAACCACGCACACACACGCGTGCACACACACACACACACACACACACACTTCTTTAGGTTGATCTATTGACTCCAATCTAATATTTTTTTCAGACATGGTAATACATCTGGAAACCTGGATGTCGTCTAAAGTTTAACGGGATTAAAACAAGAAATGAGACGCCAGACAGCGCCAGACCCCCTGCCGGCCGTGCACGGTGCCCTTGGAGGGGAGAAGGAGGGGGTGGGGGTGGAGGTGGGTGGTGCACCACGGGGGGGGGGGCAACCACAGGGTGCTTCGACAGTGTGAGATCTTTGAGATCTGTGCGAGTCAGTCACCGCTGTTGCTATGGCGATGGTAACACCGGCCGTTGCACCTACAGCCCCAAGGAAACAGCTTGTTGCGTACGTGTAAAATGCTGCTTGAGCCACAGTGAGACGCTACAGCAGAGTGGGAAGTTCTGCGTCAGCGATGGCGGCTCGTAGAGGTAGACAGAGCCAAAGTGCGCTTTCCTGCCACATCTTGCCACAGCAGGTTCTCTGTTTGAATCCCGACCCGAAATTGTAGCTCACATGGGTAGAAGGTGCACCAGAGAACCGTCTTGCAACATCTGGAGGTTGTAGGTTCAAACCCCAAGCCTTCTTGCTCAAACCCACTTGACTCTGTGGGGCGGTTGATGTAATGTCCGCAGCTTTTTAATGCTAACGCTCATATCATGAGGGACCACTGAAGATCATCTCAGAGAAACTTCATCCTGCAGGACTCTGTGGGGTGCTGGGTTCGGACGCCGCCTCAAAGTTCTGCCGTCACAGGTTCAGGTCCTGACTTTTCCGTCACTGCTGAGGTTCCTTTAATCAGACGAGCGGAGGAGACAGAGGCACCTGGAGCAACTCAGTAGCTCAAAGAGATGAGCTGCTGGACCAGAACCCTGCGGTGCCATGTCAGTTTTTGGAATCCGACCGCCCCCAGAGACGTCTTTAAAAGCCCCCGGAGAGCAAGGGCCAGTGTGAAGGTGACCTGGTGGCATGATGCTGTTGTTAACATGGACCTCGTGTATGTCTGTGGATGTGGGGTGGCTGGTTCAACTCCCTCTCTGCCTCAGTAGCTGGATCAACCAAAAAACAATCCTGCTGAAGTGGGTTTGGGGGGGGGACCTTGGCCCCCCCCAAACTCTGGGGCTGATGTTGGGAGGGGGTTTTCTGACGGAACACTGTACAAGGGTAGCATTTTTTTCAAGTGTCTTCAACATGAGACAGACCCATTAACAAGTGTATTTCCTGATACATATTTGCATCTGTCATACAAACAGCATTGATGAATGTGACCACATTGAAGCAGGGACGGACCTTTTCCTCCATGCTTGCTCGTTAGTGTGGGACACTTCACATGACCGCCTAACAGAATCAAGAATTTGCGTTGGAGGTGTGAGGTCTGGATTGGAGCCTATGACCCAGACCTTGCTGTGGAGCCGCTCACCACATGGAGCTCCCGGGCCCTCTATCGAGGCTGCTAGAGTGCTAAAAGTGAAGACTTAACGATGCCTAAATATCACAATCAACATACAGTGAAATAGTTTTTTTTTGCAGCCCCAGTTTGAAAAGCGTTACATTCAAAGTCAGGAACTGGCTGGTGGTTGCATTAGCAGGGAGACAGATGAGCCGAAAATGTTCCACTTTAAATTAAAGCTCATTAGGATGTTATCACGTGATGATTTATACACATGTCCTAATATTTTAGCAGGCCCCTGTCCTGCGGGACCTCGGGCCCCGCGAGGCCGCTACACACGGGCGGAAGACAAACACACAAATCTGGATAAAACCCTTCTGTTTGACTTCCAACGGTCTCCGTCTGGCTGTGTTGAATTTGCTCTGAATTTGTGTCCAGTTTAGCTTAATTCCTGGTGCTGGCACAAGGCGTGCGCTGAGGAGGGGTGCTGGACGTCTAGGATTAGCTCAGATCTACACTGCTGTAGATCTCCCAAAGGCAAGAGTCTTTTAGGGACCGAGAGGCACACAACCACACAGAGGTCCTTGAAGCAGGAAGATTAAAGTCGTTTCTCAAGGCAGCCGGAGCGGACAGAACCTACCGGACTACTATTACTATACCACCCGCTGGGAGAGGGAGCGAGATGGAGGGAGGGCGTGGAGAGAAAGAAAGACGGCGGGAGAGGGGAAAAGAGAGTGAGGGGGGGCAGAGGAGGCGGGAGGGAGGGAGAGAAGGCGAGAGTGAGAGAGAGATGGAGGGAGGAGGTAGAGAGAGGTGGAAAAGGAGAATGGGACGGGTGAGGAGGGAGCAATGGAAGGAGGGAGAGATGTAGAACAGAAAGGAAGAGATTGAAATATGGCCGCAGCTGATGTCTGATGGTCTCCCTCTGTCCTACGGGCCGTCCCCCACCCGCCCGCGGGTCCTTCGGGCAGCCGAGGAGGACGCCCGTGTCAGGATCCTGTCCTGCTCTAGGTCCTTGTGTCTCCCTCTAGCCCTCGTCTGTCTGGTATCACATCCCTGTCACCGCACACCTGTCCCAAGTTGGTAATCTCACCACCTGTCTTCACCTTCCACGTCGCTCCCAGGTTATTTAACCGGTTCCCATCCACTCTGTCGCCGTCCGATCATGTGATCATGTGCATCGGGGGAGGACGCCCGTGGCTCTTTCGGGCAGTGGGGGAAGGACGCCCTTCGGGCAGCGGGGGAGGTCGCTGGTGGGTCCTTCGGGCGGCGGAGGAGGACGCCCTCCTCCTCCGGTGAACTCCAATGGAGGACCAAAGCCCTCCAGAAGCAGCCAACATATCAATTACACCAGCAGGGCGACGGTCACGCCCCAGGGGTGTCGGCTCGTCGGTAATGGCCTCCTCGGTGTTAATCACGGCCAGCTGACACGCCATTGATCGGACCGATTGATCCGGTGTCACCTGGCCGTCGCCGAAACCGATCCATGAATTTCCCAGAGCCCAACGCTCCCACCGTCCTGTTTGAAGTCCCTTTTAAAAAGCCGACATTACGCCACCTGCGATTCCACCTGCCATCGGTGTCACGTGTTGTTGTTAAACATACTGCTCCGCCCCCTTACACACACACACACACACACACACACACACACACACACACACGTGCACACACACGCACGCGCACACACACACACAAGCACACACACACACACCGCCTTCTCCTTTGAAGGCTGGGCTGCCGTAGGGCTGAGCTTTGACCACTGACCTCTAACACTTGCCTGCCCGCCTGTCTCTGCCACTGGGTTTAACGTGTCTCATTAGACGCATCGATTGGGAGGATAATTAAATGGTTAGACGTTGGTTTATGCACAGGAGCAGGGCAACAACTGCTGCACAGCAACCAAAACAACTCCCGTTGTTTTGGTTGCTGTGCGGCTGAACTGGTTGTATTTTCATGGTAGAGAAAGCAAGTTTTTTTTCGTGGCGTATAATTCATTAGAGCATAATGTCATGGTTGGGGGTTATTTTCCCTGGCTAGTTTGATGCATCGAGCAAGGCACTAACACAACCAGTGCTAAAAGTGGGTAATATTCCCGAGCTTACTTGAAATATTCCCGAGCTAACTTGATGTGCAGTTGCGCTCCAGCTGAGCCCACTAACGCTATAAGCGTATGCATCGTGCTGTAAAAGTCTTTGGATTCAAATAAAAATGGAGTTTTGGACGGCAACAACCAACATGCAAAATGTACAAATTATCCTCCATGAGCCGCTGCGTTTACGACCCCGCCTCCCCGCGGAGAGAGAACATTGTCTCATGGGCGGCTTAATATAAGTCAGCGCCATCTGTCAGATGACTTTACAGAGAGGTCACTTCCAGCTCAGGGACCAGCATGACAGCTCCAGGTCACGCCCACAGAATCTGACCTGGGGTCGGTAGCTAGGTGGCGCCGGCGGGGAGAGGGTCTGACACCAAGACATTCCTATGGACGATTGGAAAAGTGGCGCCATAGCAGTATTGACACAGCAGACATGACGACGACGATCTGACAAGGACTGAGTGAATGGGGAACCGGTTCTATACGGAAGGAGTGTGAAGACACCTGGCTGAATGGGGTCAGGTGTGCAGCGGCGGGACCAGACTGGCAGATAGAGGGAACCAGAGAAAGAGAGAGATCCTTTAAGTCCTGCAAAGTTGTGAGGCGGGGCCCCCGTGGATCTGGCTTGTTGTTCCAGCACATCCCACAGGTGCGCCATCGGATTCAGATCTGGGGAATTTGGAGGCCAAGTCAACACCTTGAACTCTTTGTCATGTTCCTCAAACCATTCCTGGACAACTTTTGCAGTGTGGCAGGAAGCATCCTGCTGAAGGAGGCCACATGATGAATAAAATGTGATTCATCAGACCGGGCCACCTTCTTACATTGCTCCATGGTCCAGTCGTCTAGCCATCACAATGTGGTCCTTGTCAAAGTGCCTCAGATCCTTACGCTTGACCATTTTTCCTGCTTCCAACACATCAACTTCAACAACTGACTGTTCACTTGCTGCCTGATACATCCCACCTCTTGACAGGTGCCACTGGAACGAGAAGATCAATGACATTCACTTCACCTTTGAGTGGTTTGATCCACTGATCGGTGTACACTCTGCAGAGAAGGACGTAGAGAGAGATAACGAACAGAATAAAAATAACAGCAGGGCAAAACCCTAACATACAGAGGGAGAGAGAGAGAGAGAGCGAGAGAGAGAGAGAGAGAGAGAGCGAGAGAACCGTAACGGAGGTCACCGCAGCACAATCACCAGCTTCACAAGCAATTGGGGCGACGGTGTCAAGTAGCAACGCATTACATAATACTGTAAACTAGCCGCACTGTGAGAAACCATACTGTGCTGTCAAACACACACACACACACACACGCAGACACACAAAAAAAGGATTATAGGCAGAATTACACCTTCATAAACACACAAATACATTCACACACATAGAAACCCAAATGCATCTACAGATGCACGTAGAACCACACACACATACACACAAGCTACAGGTACACACACACACACACACACACACACACACACACACACACAGACACAACACACACACACACACACACACAGACACACGCCCACACACATACACACAAAAATAACAGCCATCTCCCCCACATCACACGGACACACTTAAAAACACATAAACTCGCTCAGAGACTCAAAGATAAACACACATGCATGCACACACACACATACACACACATCGGGGGCAAGAGGTCAGGCAGGAGTTCTAAACTCTGCTCTTTGTGGAGGCGTCCATGCGATACGCTGCCTCGGCGCAGCACGATGTTGACATGACGACTCGAACTGCGTCACCGTGCGTGTTAACGTGAGTCTTTCAAGAGACAAGGGAGGAGTGTGTGAGGGGAGAGAGAGGGACGGGAGGGAGAGAGAGGGAGAGGGAAGGAGGGAGGGAGAGAGAAAATTCGGAGTCAGCAGAAAAAAGGTGAGTGTTAAATAACTGTGTGTGTGTGTATATGTGTGTGTGTGTGTGTGTAATTTACACAAATTTACATTTGCACAGATTTGCAGTGTCTATGAAGATGTGTGTATTCAACCTGTACGTACATACATATTTACAGCTTATACATAATGCATTATGCAAGACAGTCTCTTAATTACACACACACACACACACACAAACACACGCGCACACACAACCACTTTTGTCATGTCTAAGTTGACGGCTGTAGTTGTGTGTGTTCTGAGGTTGTGTCAGCGCATATGTGTGTGTACATGTTAATAAGTTGGTGTTGTCAATGTCAATGCAACATGTACTTCGATGCGTGTAGTTGTTTGTATGTGTGTGCAGGTGTGTAAGAAAACTCTGCAGCGGCACATGGTGTGTGTGTGTGTAGGTGTGTGTGTGTGTATGTGTGTGTGTGTGTGTGTGTGTGTGTGCGCGCAGCTGTGTTGGGGAGTAATTCTCGCTGTCAGAGGTCAATGCCGCTCCAGTGTCGGGGGCGCAGCGCTGGGTGTGACGTGTTTAATTTCTTTATTTACGCCTCACACGCCTGTGGATGCACGTTGTGGTGACGTCCGTCCACTGAGTGGGAAGGACGCTTTATTACCAGTAAGAGCTCGGATTCACTGTACTGCTACTGATAACAAACTCCAATAATGTATGTATCATGTATATGTGTGTAAGTACATGTATATAAATATCTATTATGTTACATACTAAATGTTATAAAGTATATAGAAATAATAGTATATATATATATATAGTATATACTGTATGTTTTATAAATATATATAAATTATAAAATAATAAAAATAAATAAATATAATATACAATAAATTAAATATGTAATATATAATAAATTGAATAAGAAATAATTGTATTGTATAACTGTAAAAGTGTATATATATATCTATACATTTTATTATTTATAAATATATATTTATATGAATAATATATATATATATATATATATATATATATATAAACTTCATATTAAATAAATAATAACTAAATAAAGTGTATAGACAGATGACAGACAGACAAACTGCAGACAGACAGACAGACAGACAGACAGAGATAGACTGATAAAAAACTCTGCATCCAACTGAGATCACATTTTGTATAAATGTGTGTAACATGTATTATAGTAACATAAAGTAAAACTACAAAAAATATTATTTAATCTATACATCATAATATTTCGGACCTCATATTACTTAAATACTTACTCAATTACTCAGAGAGAGAGATAATTACTCAAATACTTTAGTTGTGTCTGCTCATCATGGCTGTGCAGCAGGACATGACGGTGTCTTGATTACATCACGCTGACAGTCAATAAGCCATAATATTGATTCATTTGCGTGTTTGTGTTTGTGTGCGTGCGGGTTTGCATGTGCTTACTTGTGTTTCCATGTGTTAATGTGTGTGTGTGTGTGTGTGTTTCTCAGACTAAGCAGTGTGCTGCAAGCTATTTAAGTTAATTCAGTTCTTCTCTCCCTCTCTCTCCCCCTCTCTCCCGCTCTCCTACGGTTTAAAAGGCTGAAAATCAGAGTTAATGAGAAGCTTTTACAGGCTCGTTTCAAGCTTTTTCTTTTCATTCTCTAACTTCCCCCTCTGCACTTGTTCCCTAAAACGTACTTTATAGACTATTCAGTTTCCACCCACTTTGTTCCATGTCACTACACACACACACACACAAACACACACACACACACACACACACACGACCACACACACACACACACACGCACCCTAGCACACGCGCGCGCTGTGCTAGGGTGTGGTCAACACGATTAGGGGTTTGTGGGAGAGCTGCGTCCCAGCGAAGGCTGCTCTGAGCTGAGGTAGCAGCCAGATCAGCCCCCTCTACAACCACAGCCCTGCCTCAGGGCCTATAAAAAAAAAATATATATATGTGTATATATATATATATATATATATACATATACACACACACACACACACACACACACACACACACACACACACACACACACACACACACACACACACACGGTATATATTTATATATAGTATATAGACTGTATAAAGTTTATATACTGTGTACAGTAAATACTATTTCATTGACGGAGAGAGGGGTAAATGGAAGCAGTGTTTTATGGGAGTAGAAGCCAACTGGCTGGTAATGATCTCCGGAGGCCATGGATTGTGATCCAACAGCCCAGTCCACTCTGGCGAACACAGGGTCAGCTCCATCAGCTGGCCTGGCAAAAACACCCCGTTAGGTTTCACCGCGCGGGTCAATCAGGCTTTCGCCGCACTACAAAGCGCCACACATTAAAGTGGAAATCCATACGATCGTCTGCGTTGGGTGGATTCCACTACCAGTCCCGGAATTGCATTGGAAAAGGCACAGATTTTTTTTTTTCGACATCCGGATTCACCCTCGCCTTCGCTCTTCCCTCCCACTTTCTTTTCTCAAAAGTACGCCCTCCTCTGATCGACTGCGTGGACGTTTGCATTCTTGCCGGGAAAAGCGGACCCTGCCACCGACAATAGAAACAGCATATAGAGGAGCACATACACAGCACAAATGCATTCAATGGCTGTTTCTCATAAATTATTACCTACGTAAAGTATCAAATATAGCTT
The DNA here is from genome assembly GCF_960531495.2 of Zeus faber. NCBI lineage: Eukaryota > Metazoa > Chordata > Actinopteri > Zeiformes > Zeidae > Zeus > Zeus faber. The sequence continues at coordinate 6,275,592 of NC_137208.1, forward strand.
TTTTTTTAAACAATATCTTCGCATGGATATCCACTTTAAACAGTGTATAACTGTATCTAACTATATAATTATAAGTGAGTGTGAGTCAGGATGTTATTTATATGCACTGTGTGAGTGTGTGTGTGTGTGGATGTGTGAGAATGGGAGAGTCGGAGAGAGAGTGTGTGTGTGTGCTCGGTCCCTTGATCAGTGCATGCAATTGTGAGCTGGATCGGCCTATCGCGGAGGGCCCGGCCGCAAGCGCGGGGGCGGGCACGGAAAGAAAAGAAACGGGACGACATTTTGATTGGAGACAAATGACAGGACGGCCCCGTTCCAGCGTTTGCGGCCGCTCGGCTCCCACAATCACAGATGGGCCGCTTTGAAGTGCGAACATGGCGGATACTTGAGGCACTGTCATTATAAAACCCTTAATCAGCAGGCAGAGGTATGCCCAGAGATGTGAACCAAACGCCAGTCAACATGCTGCTCCGCGCTGCCTCGCCGGGAGCTACAACGAGGAAAGGAGTCGACACATTTACACCCAAGAGGCTGTATGTAAATGTATGCCTCTGGGTGTGTGTGTGTGTGTGTGTGTGGTTTCTCTAGGAATACTTTGTGGTAGGCATTGGCCAGGCGGGTTTTGTGTACTGTATATATCTGTGTGGGAGGACGCAATCGTGCAGGGGGCGCGTCCAGCGGGCTGCCAGCGCATACGGCCGAGCGTTGAGGCCAACGCAGAGCCGCCATAACCGGGAAAACATCTGACGGCAGCGAAGTCAATGGAAAAAGGCGGAGCTTCCTCGCTCTCACAACTTCTAGCAAATCAAATTTATTCCACAAGACTTTGGGGTCTCAGTATCAACGTTGACTCCTCCGAATGAATGTCTTGAAGCCAATGTGAAGGCGCAGTCTGTTTCAATGGAAAAAAATGTGTTTTTTCAAACTGGTGTCTTGGTTGTGATTTCGAAAATGGTTCTCCCATAAGGAGGATATTAAGGTTTAAATACAGGCATATTCCGGGGCCTGGTTGCCTTGATTGACACGTCTCTCGTGCGCCAGCGACTCCTGATTCCTCGGACTGTCTGGTGGTTCCGCACACCACCTCAGCACACCAAGACTCCGCCCCGTTCCCCAAATTTGGAAGTTCTGTCTCCGTTTCAAGCGTAAACCCAAATTTGAGGCTTCAAATCGGCTGCCATTTTTTTGTTCCGTTGACACTCCATGTATTTGGACGTATCCGCAATATAAACGAGAGGGTGGAAAGGAGTAATAATGGAAAGCAGAAAGGACTACACAGCAGCTACGCTCCGTGCAAGGAGATCCACATGAGGGCAAATAACTGGCGCATGATAAGAGACGTCATAATCACGAGACACGCCCACTCGCTCGCTGTGAATGATCCCGAAAATCCCCTGCTCAATTCACACATACCGTTCAATCGGACATGAAACAGACTTTGTACTAGGGTGCTGGCTGGGTAAAGTCTGGGTAAATGTCCAAGTCAAATGATTCAGACATTTGCGTTAACACATACAGAATGTCCGGATCATTTCAGGGTTGCAGTGGATGTGTGAAAGCAGCTTTCGATACCATGAGATAGGATTGAATACAAAATGTCCTCTGGGAAATTTGGGACAATTTATCTGTGCCTGTGTGTGGCTGGGTATGAAGTAGCGAAGCGATAAGGTCCTTCCTTGGTGTGTGTGTGTGTGTGTGTGTGTGCGTGCCAGTGTTCAAATACAGAATGAGCCTATTTCCTCTATTAGGTGTATTGTCATCTTCCTTCTCGTGAGTTAGCGGCCCCCACCGATTTGCTATTTGTCGACATTTAGAGAAATCGATTCTCTATTATGTCTCCAAATGGAGTGAAGCGTTTAGTTTTTTTCACCTTGTCCCCACCATCCCTCCATCTAGTTCTCTTGGAGTCCCCAAGCTCCCTCCCTCCTTCCCGGCAGTTTGTCTCTCTCCGCTCGCTGCCTTGTGTTTACAAGACGGCACAAGGTTTGTTCCCAGGCCTGAATCTGTGGAACACTGACTGCACAGTCGGGAGGAATGCTGCCGTTGACTAAGTTGAGCCATGACGTCTCAGCTGAAAATAATAATATCGCAGCTTACTCCCAAATAAGGTCGGACACATTACAAAAAGGGGCCGACACCTACGTCCGGGTTTTGGGCAAAGAAGGGTAGAAACTTTTCCTTGACTTGCATCAAGTACTGCATGTTTTAAATGCAATTCTTGTTTTGTGGGCAACGTCCCATTTAATACCTTTACTTTTTTTCCTCCATATTGCAGCTGATACCTTTCCAACCTCGCAAACATTTTTAGCAGCCATCTTAAAAGGATGGGCGGGGCAGGGGAGTGGTGGAGATGGGGAGGGGGGAGGTTGTATATTTAACCCAACAGCTGTTCCTTGCTCTTTCATGACTCTCTCTTTTCGTTGACTTCGACATCTGTGACATCTGTGACACCTGCACTGCTTTTACACGAGGAGACAGGTGCCGTATCTAAAAACTTGTAGACCAAGTGGCCACCATCACAGCTTCGTGTTGAAGCCCATGTGAAAGTGCCTTAAAATGCTGTTTGTCCGGATGACGGAAAGGTTAGAAGTTAATGGCGGGGGGGAAAAAAAGCAGAAAAAGAAATATCGCGCTATGAATAAAAAGTCATTCTGAAAATGATCGTTCCATAAAGACGATGCTACGGTGTGTCTGGGGCGTGGCTGCCTCGATTGAATAGGCCTCTCGTTCACGGTCAAACAAGGTGGGCGTGGTTCTTCCCTTCCTCCGACCGCCCGGAGGTTTCGGTGGTGGGCGTAAACCCAAACTCGAGGCTTCGAATCGTCCCCTCAGAAACCAACGGGGGGGGCGTACATTTCAGCCGTGTTGGTGGAGTGACAGTCGGAACGCCGTGACAAAACGGGCGTCACCTTGGGACCGGAGACACGTTTCGGAACGCAGACGGACGGACCCAACCGTCTCGCCGCGCCTCCCCTAAATGTTTTGACAGGACACCTGCCACGGCCGAGTCCGGGTCAATGTTGCAGTCTTTTCTTTGCCCAGTTTTCTTCCCATGCAGGAACTAAACAGTGTTCAACACCCACAGCCAGACGGTCAAGTCCGACCTCTCGTCTGGGTTTGTATTTTGCGGTCAAACTCGGGAGACACAAGCACAAACAAGATGACGCCGCCACGCTACAGTCGACAACAAACACGGCGCCCTCCCAAAGCGCCTGCGGCCGTTACTATTTCGGAAGGTTACGGTGGACGGCGTTTTTTTTTTCCTTTGCAGGACATGCGTGGACCTCGATTGTGTGCGG
>NC_137208.1:6283890-6285487 GCF_960531495.2 Zeus faber
GGCGGCTGCTTTACCAGTGATACGCGACAACAGCAGCAGGGGGCCGCTGGAGACACGCCCGTCCGCTCGCCCTGCCCTTCAGCCTAACTCAGGCGTAAACACATGCCGAGGCCCCACACTGCGGCTGGGAGTTTCATCATCATCATCATCATCGTGATTTGGGAAGTTTACACAACGTCGATGTATAAACACCGTAACTTATCCTTATAGATTCAAAATCCCGTGTTAAAGAGGGCCTTAACTCCAAGTCACGTTGTGCTAAGAATGTACGGTTTTAAAGTCAATTTTTGGCGGTATTATAAAAAAAAAATTTAAAAGGGAATTATCAAGCTTTATAACAGCCGTTTCCACGGTCTCGGCAAATACCACCAATAACAGGAACTGGCCTGAGAAGGGAATCGATATGAAGTTCAGCATCGACCCTGATAATCCGGGGAGCAAAACTCCCGGTTGTTTGATTGGATTTCATAGGCCCCGGCCCCGTCGCTCGGAGACACGCCCGCTCAGCCATTCTGAACGGGGAGTAGCGGCGATTCAAGCGTCGCATCAGTTCCATTGACAAAATGCTCGGGCCACGCCCACTCAGCAGAGGCCCGCCCACTTCCGTAGCCTTTTTTTTTCTTTTTTTTCCCTTTTTAAGAAGAGGAGGTGGCTTAAACTCAACTTCCGGGTTGACTGTGTACATTATGATAGCGGACGCACACACACACATTTAGGACAATCACACTCATTCATTCATTCATCAATTCTCACGTCATTAAGTGTGTGTGTGTGTATGTGTTTGTAAGAATCCTGCCAGAAACCAGGGACATTCACAGGGAGCCATAAAGTTTTCAATGAGCTTTTGACAAAAGACAATGGACTATTATTCACATGGGGACCGACCAACGCAGCTGGAAGTAGAGGAACGCTGGTGCAGTTGCCCTTAAAGTTCAGACCCGTGAGGTTCTATTGTGTTCCACGCTCTAAATGTGATTTCTGGTCGAGTTGGGGTTCATTAATAATCATCGTCAATGTTTCTCCTTTCCCTTATCTTACTCATCGTTTTCGTTTGTTTTCCCATGCTGGCCCCCGGGCGTCAACAAAGTTGTGTCTGAGGCGTTTCTATGGAAACACCCCACGTGTCGGAGACAAGGGCTCAGACACGCGGACACGCAGTCGGACACACAGATAACTGCAGCAGAGCCAGATGTGACTTCGTGAAAAAGGGGGTCGGACTGATGGCCGCCATGTCTGACTCATGGATGGATGGATGGGTGGATGGATGGATGGATGGGTGGATGGGCGGATGGATGGGTGAATGGGTGGATGGATCGATGGGTGGGTGGGTGAATGGATTGATGGATGGATGGATGGATGGATGGATGGATGGGTGGGTGGGTGGATGGTTGGGTGGACGGACGGATGGATGGATGAATGAATGGATGGATGGATGGATGGATGGTCCCAAGGCGTGAGTGAATGGATTATTTTGGGGACAGCAGCAGCGTTCTACTAGCAAACAGATGTGTGAATCCACAAGACGGCACTTAGCCCAGCGCTTCCTCCATCAACACATTCTTCCTATAGGAGGAAGACGAGAAGGAGGGAGGCGGGG
>NC_137208.1:6288187-6303187 GCF_960531495.2 Zeus faber
CACACACACACACACACACACACACACACACACACACACCGCAATACCTAAAATAAACACGCATAGGCAAACACACGTGCACTTGTGAGGACACAAAACCCTTACACACAATACTAACACAGACAGATGCAACACACATGGTCTCACAAATACATTGACAGACAGATATAAATGTAAATACACATTTCAACACCCACAGTCTGACACAAAAGAATAAATAGCTGCATGTAATACAACACACACACACACACACACACACACACACCGACACAAAAGCATAAATAGCTGCATGTAATACAAAACACACACACACACACACACACACACACAAAGGGAGCAGCTCTCTGATTTCATCTCTGTAGGTCATCTCCTCTGTCAGCGCACGATAACATCAGACGGCCTGTGAACGGAAGAATGCCCGAATGTGTTCAAACGCTGAAAAGAGTCACAGCGGCCACGCCCTCAACTCAACGCCTCAGAACACAAAGGCATGCTGGGAGAGCGGATTTGAAACACGAACACGCTGAGGCTGGTAGAAAAGGGATGATGAGTCAAATCCACTGAAGTCGACAGAACGTGGATGTATCTGGTTTTACATTCAGAACCCCAGGCCTGGAAGCGCAACTGACGAGATTTGAAGACAGCGATTCCCAACCTGGAGTGCCAGACTCCACAGGGGGTCGCCAGAGATCACAGAGGGGGGCCGCGAGGATTTGAATTGATTTGAGGGTATGGGTATGGGTTAAGATTTTCCATGGGAAATACAACGCGCGCGTGCACACGCACACACACACGCAGACACGCACACACGCACACACACACACACGCCTCATATCCATGGCTTCCTAATTGCCAAATAACGGCTGAAAGATTTGTCACAATTTATGTAACATCCATGACTATATCTTCGTATCAGGGTTCTTTCAGGCATTACAAAATGTAATTTAAGGACTTTCAAGCACCATTTTAAGGATATTTTATTAAATTTTTTTTCAGGACTTCACACAAAACAGATATCCACTTTAAATGTTATCTTTATTCATTCAAATAGAATATAGCCTTGACCTCATTGTCTATTATTTATATAAGTATATCTATTATACACTGTATATATCTACGTATATATCTATTATTAATCTCATTGTCATCTTCCATTATAAGTGTCTATTTCCAACCGTGCTGGATTCACTTTACATTTCATACATCATTCTGGAAATGTTTTTATTACATTACAATTTGAATGACAAAAACGTGGGGAATTTCAAAGGTTTTCATCGTTCGCCTTTTTTCAAGGGCTTTTCAAGAACTCCTGCAAAAAAGGGACTATTTTCAAGGTGTTCCAGTACTCGCAATTCTGAGGATGAAATTCAAGCACTTCAAGCGCCTCAAGGACCTGATAAGTACCCTGTAACATACTGTACGTCCTAAAATCCTTGTTGCCCTAACACGAAAACGGAACCAACAATACAGCCGCCCGTGCCTTGGGTCAGGGGCGGCTGTACACCTGTTGTACAGCCGCCCTGAGCAATCAACGCGCTCGTTCTTTAACGATGAAAGTCTGCACAGACACCGGCGAAAGAGTCACGGCGGAGGGGGCGTGGCTGCGGGTGAGCCCTCTGGTCACGGCGACCCCCCCCTCCTCCCCCATCACCCTGTGCCGCCCCGTCACGGCATCAGCTGCAGCGCCGGACGTTACCGGCCCGGACCAAAGGCGGTGAGGAATCTAGAGCTTCCCAAAGAAATTCCAGCCAGGGCCATCCCCCAGAGGCTCTTTCTTTCTTTCTTTCTTTTTCGGCTCCACCCACCGACGTCGTCGCCACATCACACACCCGCCATGACAACAGCGCATGTGTTGTAAATAAGGGCCTGGAGGTCAGGCGACCCGGTGAAAGGCATCGTGGGATACGTGATCGCGTGACTCGGAGGCCCGAGAGCACGAGCGAGAGAGGAAGGGAGGGAAGGAGGACGGAGAGGGAAGGAGAGAGAGAGAGAGAGAGAGTGGGAAAAGGGAGATCAAGTGCTGGAAGGAGAGGGGGGGGCACAGAGGAAAGGGAGAACGAGAGGGGGAAGAGGAGAGGGAGAACAAGAGACAGAAGGAGAGATGGAGAGAGAAAAAAATGTCAGAGAAAGAAAGAAAGAAAGGCAGATTAAGAGTGGGAAAGATAGAAAGCAGGAGAGGGGTAGAGAGGAGGGGATTTAGAAGGAGAGGTACGGAGGGAGAGAAGGAGAAAAAATAAAGAGTAGGAGATAGAAGGCGGCGTGTAGAAATGGAAACGGGGGGAGAGAGAGAGGGGGAGAGAGCGAAGAAACAAAGAGAGGGTGGGGGAGAGAGCGAGAGGAGGAAAGAGAGACAGAGGGAGAAGGAAAGAGCGAGAGAGAGGGAGCGAAGGAAAGAGAGGGACAGAGAACTGCCGCTGAAGCTGAAGCGATCTGTCCCCACAAACAGAGCGACCTCAGGCTGAAAGCCAATCCGAGTGGACAAGATGGAGGGTCCACACCAGCCGCTCAACCTCCGCTTGCCACCCTGACCCGCTGCTTTGTGATGGAGTGAGTGTGTGTGTGTGTGTGTGTGTGTGTGTGTGTGTGTGTGTGTGTGTGTGTGTGTGTGTGTGTGCACATGGCAAGACATGTCAAGGTCTCATTCCAAGACAGCGAGCATGCATCTACCGGTGACACGGTATGATCGCCTGACGTGCATGAAACGCTGCCATTTTAAAAGAGGGACAGGTCAGTGGGAGAAGAGCTGGTCACGTCACGGAGATGTTCAAACAATTTAAATGGGCCTTTTGAATAAATTCAAGCCACGTTTCGTTCAACCGACCTTCGTCGGGGCTGTCCAAGCAGCCAGTCAAAACTACGCTTTCAGACAAATGTTTGGACAAATAGAATTTGAAGAAGAGACAAAACAGGACCCCGACAGTAACTCTTACAAGTTGACAACAACAGTTCAGCTTTTGGTTGCCAAGACTGACAAAATGGTTGCCGAATTCTAATGATTCTATAATCGAGGGATTGATTGATTAATCGATTTCCAGGCGGTGGGTTATACCTCCACCAGAGCGCACAACATGGTTGACAACGGCCCAAATCTGGTTGCCCAGGGCAATATAGGCAACCCTTATTGCCCACACTGCAAAAGTTTTAAGAAATATATATATATATATATTTATATAGTATACACCATTCTGCCACAACATTAAAACCTCCACTAATAACCACTAATGTTGTGTAGCTCCCCCTAGTGCCCCCAAAACAGCTCTGACCCACCACAAGACCTCTGAAGGTGTCCTGTGGTATCAAGATGTTAGCAGCACATCCTTTAAGTCCTGGAAGTTGTGAGTTGGGACCCCCATGGATCTGGCTTATTGTTCCAGCACATCCCACAGATGCTCCACCATGTTGGACCCTAACCCCTAATCCACATGATGTAGAAGAAAACGTGATCCATCAGACCGGGCCACCTTCTTCCGTTGCTCCATGGTCCTGTTCTGATGCTCGCGTGCTCGTTGTAGGTGCTTTCAGAGGTGGACAGGGGTCAACATGGACACTCTGACCGGTCTGTGGCTACACAGCCCCATACACATCAAGCTGTGATGCACTGTGTGTTCTGACACCTTTCTATCACAGCAGCATTAACTTTTTTTACCAGTTTGTGCAACAGTAGTTCTTCTATGGGATGGAACGGGCTAGACTTCACTTCCCCGGCGGCATCAATGAGCCTTGGGCGCCCATGAGCCTGTCGCCGGTTCACCGTTTGTCCTTCCTTGGATCACTTTTGGTAGGTACTAACCACTGCACATCGGGAACACCCCACAAGACCTGTTGTTTTGGAGATGCTCTGACCCAGTCGTCTAGCATCACAATGTGGTCCTTGTCAAAGTGGCTCAGATCCTTACGCTTGACCATTTTTCCTGCTTCCAACACATCAACTTCAACAACTGACTGTTCACTTGCTGCCTCATACATCCCACCCCTTGACAGGTGCCACTGGAACCAGATGATCAATGTTATTCACTTCACCTGTGGTTTTAATGTTGTGGCTGATCGGTGTCTATTCCCTCATAATCGCACAAAAATTAAAAAAAGATCCAAAATGGACTCCCACCCGAATCGTGTCCCTTCCGGCTCTCACCTTCAAAGACAGACCGTCAGACTCGAGCCCATCTCTGCTGTGACTCATCGTGGAGGTATTGTTGACTTAAAGCCACTGTAAAACGCCACCCCCTCCAAAAAAAACACACACACACACACACACACAAAGACACACACACCTCCCCTTCGCTGTCTGTTTAACACGGGGTCGTGACCCCACGGGCCCTGAGAGAGGGGTGAGGGGGGGGAGTTTGCACAGGGGGGACATTCTCTCAGGCCACCGAGCGCATACCTCCACTGGGGGAGACGCCGCCTCCGCACACATCCGAGCCACCCACTACAATGGTGCAATGTGTGAGAGAGATAGAGACAGAGGGATGGAAGGATGGAGGGAGGGGGGGGTGGAAGGATGGAGGGAGGGGGGGGTGGAAGGATGGAGGGAGGGATGGAGGGGGTTATGTCAGGAAAGACATGTGAGGGATGGAGCATATTCTGACAATTAGTAAACAAGAGAAAATGCAGAGGGGGTTGTCGCATTTACAGAAGTCAAGACAGAAAGAGAGAGGGCGGAGGAGAGGGAGCGAGAGGTGGAGAGAGGAAGACAGAGAGAGAGAGAGAGAGAGAAATAGAGGGCATGAGATGGCAGGAGAGCGATACAGAGAGAGGGATTGATGGGGAGAGAAAAAAAGAACGAGAGAGAGATGGAAAGAGAGAGAGAGTGAGGGAGGGCAAAAGAGCGACACAGAGAGAGGGAGTGATGAAGCGAGATAGAGACAAAGAGCAAGAGAGGGCTGGAGTGAGACAGGGCTGGAGAGAGAGAGAGAGAGATGGAAAGAGAAAGACAGTGACAGAAAGAAAGGGAGAAAAGAGAGAAAGAGAGAGAGAGAGATGGCAAGAGAGCGAGAGAGAAGGATGAAAGAGAGACGAGGACAGAGAGATAGGGAGAGAATGAGGGAGAAAAAAGGCAAAAGAGAGAGAGAGACGGCAAGAGAGCGATACAGAGAGAGGGAGTGAGGGAGAGAGAGAAAGCGAGAAAAGGGGCGAGCGAGAGAGAGCACCGGACAGAGCTAGGGAGCGAGAGAGAGGGAGAGAAAGAGAGACAGGGACAGTGAGAGAGGGAGAGAATAAGGGAGAAAAGAGAGAAAAGAGCGAGAGAGAGAGAGAGAGAGAAGGCAAGACAGTGATACGGAGAGAGGGAGTGACGGGGAGAGAGAAAGAGAGAAAAGGGGCGAGCGAGAGACAGAGCGCTGGAGAGAGTTAGGGAGCGAGAGAGAGATGGGAAGAGAGACAGGGACAGTGAGAGAGAGAGAGAGAGAGAAAGTGGGGAGAGAGAAAGGGCGAGCGAGAGAGAGAGAGTGAGAGAACACTGGAGAGAGATGAAAAGAGACAGACAGGGATAGAGAGAAAGAGAGAGAGAGAGAGGGAGAGAGATGGAGAGATAGGGAGGTAGAAAGGGAGAAAAAGGAGAGAGAGAGACATGGCTGGCAAGAGAGTGATAGAGAGAGAGCGGTGGAGAGATAAAGAGAGAAACAGGAGAGAGTGATGGATTGTATATATAAACAGGAACGGTGTTATTTTCAGCGCAGAAAACAACACAAGACATTGAGTTGCAGCTTCTGAGTGAAACTAGTATAAATACACACTGTAGATACACACTATACCCTAAATACACACTATGGAATAGATACACACTATAAATACACACTGAAGAATAGATACACACTATAAATACAAACAATAAATAGACACTCTAGATACACACTATAAATACACTATAAATGCACACTGTAGATACACACTAAATACACTCTAGATGCACACTATAAATACATTATAAATGCACACTGTAGATACACACTAAATACACTCTAGATACACACTATAAATACACTATAAATGCACACTGTAGATACACACTAAATACACACTGTAAGATAGATACACACTATAAATACACTCTAGATACACACTATAAAAACACTATAAATGCACACTGTAGATACACACTAAATACACGCTGTAGAATAGATACACACTATAAATACACTGGATACACACTAGAAATCCACACTGTAGACAAACAGGATACTGTATCAGTTGTATTTTTGTACTTTAAACAAGGGTTTCCTCTGGCGGACCCTGTCATCACCAGAAAAACAAGGACAGGACAACATCCACTTGGTGACACAGGGAGCGACTCACTGCAGCGCTCCGCATCACACCCAGGCCTCCTCCAAACGGTCGGGGACGGACCGGAAAACGCATCACGGCGTGGGGTTTGAAATAACATTTGGAAAAGCCGTCGGGTTCGAACATCGCACACTTTAGTGCTGTAAATCGCTCTCATTTCATTCTGTCGTAATCAAAATGAAATACAAGGACTTTCAAGCACTTTCTTTTTTTTTTTTCCATTTTCCAGGACTTCCCGCGAAACAAATACAATCCGTTTTCAATGCGATCCTTATTAATTAAAATATAATATAACCTAAGTCTTGTCTGTTATTTATATTAGTATATCTATATGTATTATTAATATCATTGTCATCTACCATTATAGGTGTCTTTTTCCAACCGTGCTGGATTAAATGTACATTTCCCTGGAATAATCTCCGTTGTAAAAGAGGTTGTGGAAATGTTTTTATTCGGGTATAAATAGAAAAAAAAAAAAAAACAGAGGGAATACCACAGGTTTTTAACGATCACGTCCCCGTCCCCCCCTAAGGACTTTTCAGGCACTTCAGCACAAAGAGGGCTATTTTCAATGGTATTCCAGTACTGACACACCGGTCCGAGGACGGAATTCAAGCACTTTCAAGCACCTCAAGGCCCTGGCGGGAGGAACCCTGTTGGTGTAATGAAGCCCAGTTGGACTCCAGTACATCTACATGATGCATCCGGCAATTTGAATGAGTCCACCTGACAATTAATTCCTCCACACCACCACCACACTTTGGGGGAGTTTTCTTTTTTTGGGGGGGTGTGGGTGGCGTGCCTCCACGCGGTGAACGTCCAGCAGCGGAAACAGTCAAAAGGTGACGGCATCCCGGCTCCCGCCGCACCGGCTGATCCGAGCAAACCCCCGGTGACTCACCCAAGGTCTACCCGGCTCAGAAATTCCTACCCCAAGACACACACACACACACACACACACACACACACACACACACACACACACACACACGCACACACACAGACACACACACACACACACACACACGCACGCCAGAAAAACGCCAGAAGCACGCACGCACTCAACACGCACGCCGCTCGTACTTCCACGCACTGAGCTCAAGGTGTTCCCTTGCTCCAAAATTGCCTTTTGTTCCAGACCCACGAACAATGAGAATTTGTGATAATCTGACACATGGCTTCACATGGTTTTTCCCAGACGCTCTCATCCCACCACAGTGAGGACAACCCTTTCATTATGAACTCTAATAATAATAATAATAACAATAAAAATAATTATAATGTGATTTAGGCCAATTAAAGAACCCAAGCGATGAAATGTCACTTTTCGGAAATTCCCGCATGCTAACCGTGTTAGCTCAATGCAAGGCAGCAGATGGGTTCAACTAGCCTAGCTCCGGTGAAATTAGGGAAATTGCCCCTTGACCCGGGCGTCTGGAAGGCAGAGTTGTCCAAGGGAAGTCTCCACGATTCGAATTTAGGAGTTTCAATGAAAATAGAAAAGAAAAAAACAACAAAAAAAATAATAATAATAATCAAGATCTTGGCTTTCAACGCGGCCACATTTGGAAACTACTGTAAAATGACAATAACTATGATGAGACGCGAATAACCGAACACGCGAATAATCAGAGTATCCGCCGTAGGGGCGGTTCATCACTTCAGCATCTTGTTCTCAATTCACACTAAACATATGAATAACGACCGGTGATAAAGCAGTAAATGAAAGAAAACCTAAAAGGAAAAACAGTAACAATAATAATAAAATAAATATATACATTTTCCGTTATTCTCTCCATTCCGTTTATTCTGTACGGACACGGCACACGGCACACGCCCGTGCGCGCGTGGCGACGTCGTGACAAGCGGAAGGACGACGCCACGCGCGGAGCCTCCCACTGCGCGGCGCGGGCTCCGTCACGCACGCGACCCGACGCCGCGTGTGTGCGCCGCAGGGGGTGCGCAGGACCGACGCTATTGATTATGCATCATTTATCCACTGACGATTGATCCGTCGACCCCGCCGGCGGTGGCGCGGGCGGGCACGCGCACGCACACACGCGCGCACACACACACACACACACACACACACACACGGGAAAAAAAAAGAGAGAGTCGAGGTGTCCTCCTACCTGGCTGGAACATACTTTGGAAATAAAAGATGACCAGAATAAAAGATCCCAAACAAGTGGCGAGTACCATCCTGCAAATCCTGCTCATCCTCATCAGCTCGGTGAGAGTTTGTTTCATCGCGGGAAGAAAAACCAAACAAACAAACAAACAAACAAACAAACAAAAAAAAAAAAAAACAAGGAACAAAGACAAAAGAGAAAAAAAAAAGAAACCAAAAAATGAAAAACAAACAAAAAAAAAAAACAAACGCTGAAAAACACCGGAGGAGGAGGCGGCGGCGGCGGGTGCGTCCTGCGGGGTGAAGGTGTGGCGGGTGCCGCCGTGGTGCTGCCGCGCGTGGTGGTACTGATGAGAATACTCCGCCGGTCAACGAGCGGGGTGCCCGCGGAGCCCGGACCGCACCATTCAGAGCGCACCGCGGGGGTGGACGGGGAGCCGGGGACGCACGCACACACACACACACACACACACACACACACGCGCGCGCACACCCGACGAGGAATGAGCGCGCCCACACGCTCAGCGCGCGCCGTGCGTCACCCACAGGACGCTTTGAGACGGTGGTGTTGAAAATAAACGTGTACTTTGTTGGACGACTCGACTCAGCTCTCCGTGAAAACAAAAATAATTTAAAAATCGCTGGAAGTGGAGGGTGGGGGCTTGGGGGGCTGTGGGAAGGTAATAAAGAGCAGAACATAAAAGAAGAAAAAAAAAAATAAAGATTATTTTCCCCCTCATATGTGACCCATCATGTTACCATATAATAATAATAATAATAATAATAATAATAATAATATAAATTTAAGTGAATACCGGTCTGGTTGATTGATTTTACAACCACTACTGCTGTTACACATATTACACATAACATAACATATTTTGCTGATACATCTTTGACTACATTTTTGGTTTCTTGTCTTTCTTTCTGATTAAGTTTTCTCTCTGGTCCATATTTTCTTCGTTCCTTTACAGTTTCCCCCTTTTTAATCTTTTCACTGCATGTGACAAATAAAAACCCTGTTAATCGCATTGACACATGACACTGAGCTTAACGCACATTTAATTGACAAAGTCTCAACACGCGGCAACGAAAGGGTCATAAAAAAGCAGAGACTTAAAAATCATTTTATAATGAGGCTCATCTACCTCATCCCGAGAAAGTGCCGAGATCTCCCATTGTTTTTCTCTTATTATTATTATTATCTAATCAAATGAGATTCCATTTAATTATAGTATGATTTAAATTAATTCACTTTGCACTGAACATTGAAGGCAAATAATGAAATCTGTCGCGACGTTTCGATGGGACTCGAGCCCCGTCTCGACGTGCGCCTCCGTCCCGTGGCGTCAGTCGTGGGCCCGCAGCGCCCCCTGCCGGCCGGGCGCAGCGACTGCACGCTCGCCGGGGGGGTGGGGGGGGGGCGGCGGGGATGGAAGGAGGAGCAGAGAGCGGGGGCGACGGGTGGGTGCCTCCACCCGGCATCCCACCCTCGTGACGGCACCCGGAGCGAAGTCGCGCGCACACACGCACGCACGCACCCCGCCGGGCCCCGATCGAATCGCGCTCGCGGGGGCCCCACGCCAGAAATAAAGAAGTCCCGCGCACTTCACCCGAATTGGGGTGTCCGTCTCACTTACGTCGGCCTGACAAGGTAAGGACGGCGAGGTGAGGTGAAGGGCGATCTCCGGGAATTTGCTTCCAGCCGTGGTGCGGAGCTACGGGGCGGCGGCACGCATGCACACACACACACACACACACACACACACACACACACACACACACACACACACACACACACACACACACACACACACACACACACACACACACACACACACACACACACACACGGAATAACAAGCATGCCCTTGTACAGAACCAACCCTGTATGTATGTACAGCGTGGACCATGTGCAGGTGCATTGTTGTTTCTTGGGGGGGGGGGGGTTCTTTATAGATACACCTGCCTGCCCAACTGAACACTCATTAGTATGAGATACTTCACCTAATGATCCCCATGAATATTCGGCCGCGGGTTGAGGACAGGGGGCATTGCCCTGCAGCGAGACAGAGGGAGAGAGAATATAAAAAGGGCAGCAGAGTAGAAAATGAATGTGCCCGTGAATGATTGGTTTTTTCCCTCCTCTTCCTCCTCCCCTCTCTTTCGGGACTAACGTCCCAATAAAAACCCTAAAAGCCAGAGCACTCGGGGCCAAGCGCCGTGAGTCGAGGTAATACTTTCATCCCCCGCCTTGTTAATTGCGCGTAGCTGCGGTACTCGGAGACGCCCGGGTCGGCAGGAGAGGCGCGCCCCGCGTCGGAGCCGCCGCCCGGATGCTCGCAGGGCGTCCCCGGGGCCCGGCGGCGCCGCGGGGGGAGTTTGCGTCCACTTCCAAAGTTAAAAGAAAAACAGCCGAGAAATGTAGGATCAGGGTTCACTCGGGCGCTACAAAATGAAATTCAACGACTTTCAAGTTCTTTTTTAAAGCACTATTTTTTTCTCCATTTTCAAGGACTTTAGGCAGAACAATTATAACCCAGTTTGAATGTGATCTTTATTCATTCAAATATAATAAAATCTTAGTTCCATTGTCTATTATTTATTAGTATATGTATTATGCATCTATATGTTTATTATTAATATCATTGTCATCTACTATGTTATATTATTATATATTTCCTGCCCACGCTGGATTAACTTTACATTCTTCTGGCATAATATATGTGGTAAAAGTGATTCTTTATTTTAATTTTTCCCCAGAAAAGTTTCTTTTTTCCAAAGACTTTTCCAGCCCGAAAGGGCCTTCAAGCACCTCAAGGACCCGGTAAGAACCCCGTATGAAGTCTGTGTTTCTCCCACTCAGGCTCCACAGCAGTGCATAGAAAGCCCCCCCCGACCACCACCCCAAATTCTTCACAGAAAAGAACCGTTGGAGAAGGAGCTCCGTCAGCGGCAGCACGTCAGTCCCCGCCCACCTGTCAATCAGGCTGGAGGCGGAGACGTCATTGGTCGCCGTCCAGCCGCCGCCGCCTCCTCCTCCTCCTCCTCCTCCTCCTCCTCCTCGTCCTCCTCCTCCTCGTCCTCCTCCTCCTCGTCCTCCTCCTCCTCCTCCTCCTCCTCCTAGCCTCAGCAGTTTCCTCGCAGCGCCGCGGCCTCGGAGTGGCGCTGCGTGAGAGTCAGCGCCGTCAGCACCTGGAGCGACACGCCCGTCGGAGCGTCATCAGTTTGGGCATCGGCGCCGCGCACGGTGCTCGGGTTGAATCACAAAACGCTCTCAGTGAGATCTTTGTACGTTTAGATGTTAAACCATCCGAGTCGCATCACTGTTTTTTATATTAGCATCCATTATATATTTATATATATCTGTATATCTATCGTTGATGTCATTGTCATCTACTGTTATAAGTGTCCTTTTCCAACCGCGCTGGATTAAATGTGTATTTCTCTAATGTGTCGATCTATCCATTCATCCATCCATCTGTCTCTCCTTCTACCTGTCTGTCTATTTATCTATCCATTCATCATCCATCTGTCTCTCCTTCTACCTATCTATTTATCTATCCATTCATCATCCATCTGTCTGTCTCTCCATCTATCTATCTGTTTGTCGATCTATCCATTCATCCATCCATCTGTCTCTCCTTCTACCTGTCCGTCTCTCCATCTATCTATCTATCTATCTGTTTGTCGATCTATCCATCCATCCATCTGTCTGTCTCTCCTTCTACCTGTCTGTCTCTCCATCTATCTATCTATCTGTTTGTCGATCTGTCCATCCATCCATCCATCTGTCTGTCTCTCCTTCTACCTGTCTGTCTCTCCATCTATCTATTTATCTGTTTGTCGATTTATCCATTCATCCATCCATCTGTCTGTCTCTCCTACCTGTCTGTCTCTCCTTCTACCTGTCTATCTATCTATCTGTCTTTCCATTTATCCATCCATCTATCTGTCCGTCTCTCTCCATCTGCCTGTCTATCCATCGACCCATCCATCCATTGATTTATCTAACTACCTATTCGTCAGTCCATCATCCATCCATCCACTGATCTTTCTATCCATCCATCCATCCATCCATCCACTGATCTTTCGATCCATCCATCCATCCATCCACTGATCTTTCTATCTTTCTATCCATCCATCCATCCACGACCAGCAGCAGTTTGCTCAGTCAGCGACCTCCATTTAACACGCCGCTCAGTGCTGCATTGACAAAGTGGGAACCACCTTGTGAAAGTGGAGAGAGAGTCAGCCCCGCGCCGGCCGCGGGGTCACTCGCAAGGCGAGATAAGTCTCTGCGTGGAGGGGAATTATTTCATATCGCGCATGAATAATTCAGACGGGGGTTGGGGGGGTTGGGGATATTAGGAGCCGAAAACTCATTAGAAAATCACTGCGCCGGCGTTGTCCTCGGAGAGCGGCGCCTTTTGAAGCATTGAAGAAGACAGGAGCGTTGATATCTAAAATGCTCGCCAAAGTGGTTCGGCGCAGACTGCGGCGTGACATGAATAAGCCATCAAAAGGAAAGTGATCGGGGAATGCGGCGTCGAAACAAAATGGAGGCACGTGGCGGCCGGTTCCGCGTGTGGGACGACACTGACCTTGGCGGACGCCGGGTGGACGGCGGCGGTGGCGTCCAGCTGCCGCTTGGTGAGGCCGCATCGCATGGCGGCCGCGAAGCCCTGGACGACGTCGCCAGCGTTGGGGCCCATGACGTGGAGACCGACCACGCGCTCCTGGGGGGAGGAGTGCGCACACGCGCCAGAAAACACCATTAACATGTTTATCGGGGCTCATTCTGGCAACGTGAAACGAAATTCAAGGACTTTTTTTTTTTTTTTTTCCTCTCAAAGTCTATTTTTTCCAATTTCATTTTCTTCACGCGAAACAAGTCTCATACATTTTCAATGTGATTCCCTGGCGTCGTCTGCAGTGCGTTGTTAAAACAGATTTTTGGAAAAAAAAAAATTTATTACGTTGCGATTTGAATAACAAAACCACTGGGAATATCATAGGGTTTAAACGATCGTGCTTTCCCCTCCCCCCAAGCACTTTTTCAAGCACTTCACAACAAAGGGGGCTATTTTTCAAGGTGTTCCAGAACTCAAATGTCTGAGGCTGAACTTCCAAGTACTTGCACCACAAGGACCTGGTAAGAACCCTGTAGAATCAGGTCAAGTTGGCAGTTCTCCACCACCGCGCTCCAACTCAACCCCCGGTTATTCTCAAGGCAGCTCTACGCCCCCTGACACCTCAAAGTCCCCCTCGTGGGGCAGTTGTGGGAAAAATACCAAAACTGGCCTCAAATTGAAACACTTTCTGGCGTGAAAAAAACCCAGCATCACTCCGCAAGAGCAACATCCACAGAGAATTAAGTCTCCGGCAGAAATTCATGTTGAATATATTCATCGAATAATATCCTGAATACTCTTCAGATAAATCGTGGCTTTAAGGTCTCGAAGGGCGCGAGAAATTCACGTTGAATAAATTCACTGAATAATGTCCTGAATACACTTCAGATTTATTATACCTTCAAGGTCTCAAGGGGCGCCAGTAATTCACGTTGAATAATTTCACTGGAAATTTCCGAAATTCACTTCAAAGCTACACCTTTAAAGCCTCAAAGGACCTTTCCCTGACTTCTTAGCAGGTCAATTCTAAATACAAATAAACAGACGCGCAGAGGCCAGCGGGACTTCAAAAGTCATTTTAGTGCATCAGCGTTTCTCAGATAATAAATTATTAAATTATAATGCTCCTTTTCAACAAGTCAATATAGCACTCTGAGGTCCCCAAAGCATGTTTTTGAAGGTTTTTTGGGGTTTTTTTGCTAAAAAGACCATTAAGATTATGCATTCTAGCCATTCTAATATGCCCCAAATCCGTCCTGTTCCAGGGTGGCTGTTTCTGTGGATTGCCTCACCCTCCCGAGGCCCCTAGTTCTGTGAGCCAATGGGGTTCAGCAGCAGGGCGGGCTCGCTCGCGCCCGCAGAAACGGACGCCTAATCCTTCGGCGCCAACCTCACTGGCAGCAGCCGGTGCTCCCTTGCACCTTTCATTTCGTGCAAAGGGAAAAACAGCTGGAGAATCGTACGCACTGCCCCTTAAAGAAACCAAACCATGGTGACTTACGTGGGCTGGTATGTGGCAGATGACTTTGACGTAGCAGGAATTTTTATCCCTGTTGGGGACGGTCCACTCCAGAGGCCAGTAGTGGCTGTGATACACCTACACAGACAGACAAAAATGGCGAATTAATAAATCATGGAGAAATAATAATAATAATAAAAAAAATAATAATAATAATAATATAATATAATAATAATATTCCCTTCTATTTTGTAAAGACATTTCACTGCATATATGTATGAACGTATGTACTGTATATGTGTACAATAATAATGAGTTTCACAGATGGAAACACCGTAGGAGTTCATCGTGGCGAGTTCATCGTGGAGCTCGTGTGATGTCATCTTGTGCTGTGTGTGTGTGTGTGTGTGTGTGTGTGTGTGTGTGTGCGTTCTGACAGGGCGACATTAAACATGAAACACCCGACTCTTAAGTGCTCTTATCGCGGGTTTCGC
>NC_137208.1:6308187-6310687 GCF_960531495.2 Zeus faber
GAACACCACCCTGTGACTTGAATGGAAACGAGCGATCTCACTAAATGTTCGCGATTCCGCTCAAATAACTGCGATCGGGCGACTCTCTTTTAATGGCCACGGCTGTAATCAGGGTTCATTCCGGCATTACGAGATGACATGAAAGGAATTAAGTACTTTTAGGCGAAAACAATTCTATTTTCAAGGACTTCACGCAAAAACACAATCAATTTTCAACGTGACTGCGTTAATTAATTGATGATGATTATATTAAAATGCCCAAATATCAGCCCAATTAATCGGTCCACCAATTAATCATTCGGCCACTATAATATAGTGTAAATATCATTAATGTCATTGTCATCTATGATTAAAGGGTCTATTTGCAACCGTGCTGGATTGAAATCACATTTCCCTGGAATAATCGATGTTCTGGAAACGTTACGATCTGAATGGGTTAGGGCTATTGTTAGCGCGGTGCGCTACCTGCTGACGCAGTGCTCTCGGCCTCCCGGGACGCCCGGAGAGCGGTGGCGCTCCCCGACGTCGATGAGCAGCGTCTCGGCCGTGAGACGGGCGCTCCCGCCGCCGGGGTACCGCACCTGAGGGGGGGGGGGGGGACGCAGGAGCACACTCCGTGTGAGGTAAGAAGGGACGGCGCTTCGTTTACCTCAAATTCGGTACGACGGCCGGGGGAGAGGCCGACGTCGAATGGCTCTCCTGCCCTCCACTCTGAAAGCATTTACCCTTATTTTCAGAAGACAAACGGTCTGTTCGCCGTTTTATAACCGTCAGTTCATTCCTACTAAAATAAAACAAAAAGTTTTTCTTGTTGGCCTGGTGGCGCATTATTTGTTGACATTTCACGGCGCGTGCGTCCTGGCTTCACCTCCACCGTGTGTGGCGCCACGATCTCTGCGTGTCCGCTCAGGTACGTGACCCCGCGCTCCGTCAGCTCCGCCCTCAGCTCCAGGGCGCTCCTCTTCACGTGCTCCCACACCGCCTCCACCAGGTCGCTCCACTCGTGGGTCACTTTAACAAAGAGCGAGAGAGCGATAAGGAGCAAACGGAGTGAAATGAGCACATCACTGCGTATGGATTGGGTAAATGTGCAGGTGGGATGTTAGACGCCGTCCGCACCGACCCCTGACCTCTCTCCTTCAACTTCCAGCCGAACTTCTGGGAGTCTCCGACAGCTTCTCCCAAAAGGGACGCCTGGTGGAGCAGCTTCCTGATGGCAGCCACGTTCACACTGGACATGGAAGCAACATCTGACGGAGGGAGAAGAGGAGGAAAGAGGGGAGGCAGGAAAGGAGGGGGGGGGGCAGGAGGAGAGGGGAAAGGAGAGCTTAAAGAAGTGGAGGAGAAAAGGGATGAGAAGGAGAGAGGAGGGGAGAAGGGGAGAGGAGAGGAGAAGAGGAGTGGAAAGAACGGGAGAGAAGGGGAGAGGAGGAGAGGAAAGGAGAGGAGGAGAGGAAAGGAGAGAAGAGAGGAGAGGAGGAGAGACGGAAGGAGAGAGGAGGGGAGCGAGGAGGGGAGGAGAGGAGGAGAGAAGGGTTCCTTAACATTATGTGCAATGAGCTGAAACCTTTGATGGAGAGAATAAAACACAAACCCCAGTTTGCACCGTCAGGAGATGGAGCCAGAAGGTCAATGAGCAGCACTCTCTTCTGGAACCGACTGGCCTCCTAGATAAGGAGAAGGACAGAATGAGAGAAAGAAAGAAAGAAAGAGGAGGGGACAGGTCAGCAAGGCGTGTGCAGGTGAGGGCAAAATGGCCGACACCTTGGCCTCAGTTGAACGTTTGGGCTGAGGTTCGTCCAATCAGCAGGAAGAGCATGAGCGTGATGTCATCAGAACTGGACGCGGCCGCAGCGCTGCCCGTCCACCACATTAGAGGTAATAATGGAGGGAGTCTGTGTCAACAGAGCTTCCGCTGACAGAACTGCACACAACACACGGAACCACGGGGGGAGTCACGGAAGGTGACCGCAGCCTTCTGGGAAGTGGATTAAAAACGTTTGCATAGCAGATACCATGGCGACCAGATACCATGACGACCAGATACCATCAAAAAACTGACCCCTTCTGTGGAGTAATACTGTTTATATTGGGATATTCACTCTGTTTACATACAGTATGTGCACTGAATATATACATCCAGACAGACAGACAGCCAGACAGACAGATAGATAGACAGCCAGCCAGCCAGACAGAGACAGCCAGACAGCCAGCCAGACAGCCGGACAGACAGACAGATAGACAGATAGAAAGGAACAGTCATGGAAGTTAAACAGAAGTTCTGAACCTTCGCGGCAGCTTGACCTCCCGGCCCCGCCCCCAGGACCAGCAGGTGGTAGTGGAACGACCCCGAGGACGGAGGCTGCTCCATGGACGCGGCTCTCCGGGTCAGGATCCACCTGGAAGACCGGGACGCACACGGTCCACAGCGAGCAAACACGGGATGAACCTTGCCCCCCTGCCGCCCCGCCCCACGCCCCCTGGCCGCACCCGTTACTAT
>NC_137208.1:6315687-6320687 GCF_960531495.2 Zeus faber
GCCGCTTCAAATCTGGACAGTTCCTTCCGCAAACAATCACAATAGTTACCCGATGACCTTGGGAGGATTTTTTTGTTCATTTTATTTTAACCCCATCTCCCCGCCCCCCCCCAGATCGCGAAGGATGCCAAGGAGTGCGTGCAGGAGTGCGTGAGCGAGTTCATCAGCTTCATCACGTCGGAGGCGAGCGAGCGCTGCCACCAGGAGAAGAGGAAGACCATCAACGGCGAGGACATCCTGTTCGCCATGTCCACGCTGGGCTTCGACATGTACGTGGAGCCGCTCAAGCTCTACCTGCAGAAGTTCAGAGAGGTGAGGAGGCGTGGGGGCGGGGGTTGGGCGGGGGTTGGGCGGGGGTGCTCGGTGGGTCAAATTTGAAACGGGGATGCCCTACCAAATCTCGTCCGCCCACCGGGGGGCGCCTGAGCTCCACTTTAGATGAGAGTACGGAGTACAGAAGATGCG
The DNA here is from genome assembly GCF_960531495.2 of Zeus faber. Classification (NCBI taxonomy): domain Eukaryota; kingdom Metazoa; phylum Chordata; class Actinopteri; order Zeiformes; family Zeidae; genus Zeus; species Zeus faber. The sequence goes on from NC_137208.1 coordinate 6,316,153, forward strand.
ACGTTAGATGTATGACGTGCTGTGGGGTCGGGTGGGGGTATAGGGGTGCTCAGTGGGTCAAGTACGAAATGGGGATCCCCCCCCCCCATCTCGTCCGGCAGGTTTCCGCTTTACTCCTGTGCTGATTTGATGGTCTCCTCCTTTCAAATTCGACTCTGAAACCTGGAGACTCCACCCGTTCATAACTGACGTTGACGTGACCCACTCCCACGTCTCTTCAACCCAGCTCCACCCTCAGGTTTGCTGAAGTGTTCTCCTCACGCTGTGCCTCAGCAGCAGTTTGGCAGGAAGTGACGTTTCAGGAGCTCCGGGATGAGAGCTACGCAAAGGATTCAAAACCGTTTCGCAAATAACAAGGGGCCGACGGAGCGGGGTCGCCACGGCGACGCGACTCGGCCGCGCTCCGTCCGGCGGGTGCAGACGCACCGGTCCATGTAACGCCTCCTGTGTTGTGCAGGCGATGAAGGGGGAGAAGGGAATTCCCGGCGTATCCGTGGGAGACGGCCTGGGGGAGGAGCTCACAGAGGACAGCTTCAGTAAGTGCTTCCTGTTCCTGTCCGGAGCCGGATAATCAATAATCAGTGATCAGTGACACACCGGCTCATAACTGTGATCTCACTATTATATGGAGCAAAAAATGGCATCTGTGTTTTTCAATGATATGGTTGTGTATTATATTTAATATGTTCCTTCTGTTTGTATTCTATTCAATTGTAGATAGTCAGACAGTGAAAGTGATAACAAGGAAACAAAAAATAATAATAAAAGGCAATAAACCTCAATTTAGAAACGACCAAGTAAATAATCACAAATTATTTGGCGATTTTGCCGATGTACATGTACCTAAACACTTAACTGGAAACGGATAAGTTTGCCAAATACAATAGACCCAAGAGGTTGACAATAAAATACGCCGAGCGGTTCCCAACGATGAACGTGAGCGTTTTAACTCTGTCGGCTTCCCGTGTTGCTAAAGCTGCATCTGTTCCTTTTCCCTTCAACTTGTCTCCTTTTTCTTATTCCCGTCCCTGTTTTAGCTCATTTTGTCCACATTCTTCTAATAACTGGGGAAATGTTTTGATGATGTTTTATTTTTATTTAATTTTTTTTCCTTTACATTTTTTTAGCAAGTCCACTGCCTGCAGGGATCATAACTGCAGACGGCCAGCAGCAGAACGTGATGGTGTACACCACCTCCTACCAACAGGTGATGTCACCACCGAAGCCCCCGTTTATCAGAGTGCGCAGGGTTCTTACCGGGCCCTTGAGCTGCGTGAAGGGCTCAAAATTCCGTCCTCGGAAGTTTAAGGGCCGAAGTCCCTTGAAAACGTTTTGTGCTGAAGTGCTTGAAATGTCCCTGGAAAAAGGCTTGATAATTGAAAGTAATAGAAGTAAAGTAATAAAAATGTTTCCTAATCGCTTTTATGACATAGATGATGGTTAGAGATAGACAATTTACCCCACACACTCATTCATTCATTCATCCATTCATTCATATCATTAAGATGTAAATTTTCAAGAACGGTAACATACATATTAAAAACAACGCACACCCAACTGATGGAAACTCACATAATTCTCATTTTTGAAGCAATGTTCATAGTTGGAGCAGTTGTCCCGAAATCAATTACTGTCGTTATTTTACCCGATTGATCCGAATACTGATTATTGTCAAACGTGGCCGCGTTGCAGATTCCCGCCGTGCAGCAGATCCAGTTCTCATGACCGCGCCTCCCTCCGACCCCGAACACAGCAGCTACGCCCAGCGCCGCCACACGGGGCGGACACGGGGCCACCCCCGACCCCGCCCGACGGGGGTGAAGGTCACCAGGCGCACGAGAGGGGAGAGGCGAGGGGGAGGGGAGGTGGGGGAGACCCTCAGTGTACAGTGAAATCAGCGCCTGATCGTTAGGATGTGTAGTAACGTAGTGAGGTATCGAACGGCCGGCGGCGTCCGGACCAAATGGGAAACTTAAGGCTTTATTTTTTAAGGCTAGTCTTATTATTATACATTTAGTTGTCCGACTTTGTGTTGGGGGTTTCTTTGAGTGTGTGTGTGTGTGTGTGTGTGTGTGTGTGTTTTTGTTTGTATGGTTGTTTTTATGCAGTTTTTTTTGTTTGTTGTTGTTGTTGTTGCGGGACAAACAGATGGATTCAGAGGGGCGGGGCGGGGTGGGGGGGGCGTGTTTTTTTGTTTTTTGTTTTCTTTTAAAGCCTTGAGATGAGACGTTGTACCAGTACATGAGCTCTTTTTGTAAGTCGAAAAACCATGTGCATTAATGTGATGTAAATCCTTTGAATAAAAATTCAAAAGTGACATGAAAATGAGTCGATGATTAATAGACGTTCATATTTACACAAGAAAAATTGAATAAAAATATTTAAAAAACAGGTTGCGACAGTTCGATAGTTTATCCCAAACCATTACGTGTTTTGCAGTGAGTGGCTAATTATCTTTGGCAGAGAACTGCAGATGACAAGGGAAATATTAAAAAAAAAAAAAAAGAATATGGTTTGATATCGGGGGGAAAAACAACATCCTCACACAGGCTCCACGTTTTTTCACCATCGTCCGAACTGAGGCGACGCCAAGTGCCGCTTGGACAACACTGCCAGCACGCAACAACACGAGCCTTCAGCTCAGCCGCGCAAGCGCTTCAAGTATCTATGGAAAATATAGAACTAGACAGTGTAGATTATGTAGAAATATGTCGTACATTAGGTAACACTCTAATCATTTTTCATCATCTTCAATCGCTCTTTTTGTTTGTTTTACTTTATTTTCTTTTTGTTCCGCCATGTGTTTTCAACTGCCTCTCTTTCTTTGCTTGTTTTTTTTTTTCCTTTCTTTTTATTCTTACCTTCCTCTCCTTTCTTGTTCATAACTGTCTTCCCTTCCCTTTTGTTTTGCTGGTTTCAGGTTTATTCAGAGGTATAAGCCGCCTTCCCGCCCAACCTGTAAAACAAAAAGTTTAGGACGACAGTGGATCAATAAATGGATCATTGGTTGATCCAGAGAGAGATTGAAAGAGGGGCGGGATCAACAGCAACCAAAGTTAAGTATTCAACATATTAAACACAGGAACACAAAATTCAAGGGTTGTACGAGGGGCCCTGAAAAAATATTAGAACAGTAAGGCGGGGCCCAATGTGATGTATTTTAATGGGGCCCAAAATCCTGGGTGGCGCCCCTGCCTACGCGCCTTCAACTTGCCGAATCGGCATTTTTTTTTTCAAATTAGTGAGAAGTGCATGTCTGTGGGAGTGGGAGGACGCCACGCACGCTGCAACACCACCCGACAGACACCACCCACGTGTCCTGTGTGTGGAGCAGCTCTGCTGGTTGTTACAACTCACAGTTTAATTTGACCAGGAACAAAGTACTTTTGACCAGGAGAAATTATGAAACAAAACATCTTGTTTTGTAGTTTAATTTAGATTTACATTTACATTTAGTCATTTAGCAGACGCTTTTATCCAAAGCGACTAACAAGGGAGAATAACATTCAAGCTACATTGCAACAGAAACATTAGTGTAACAATAATTAAATACTGCTTAGTAGTGCTAAGTAATTGTAAGGTAGGAAAGGAGGTACTCACTGAAGAGCTGGCTCCTCAAGTGCTTCTTAAAGACAGAGAGGGAGGCCCCTGCTCTGGTGGTTTTTGGCAGCTCGTTCCACCAACGTGCAACTACAAATGAGAATAACTTGGATTGCCCTGGTTGTGCAGCCGGCAGAGCCAGGCCACGCTCATTTGATGAGTGCAGCATCCGGGGGGTAACATGTGCTCTTACAAGAGCATTTACTGTAAGTAAGTGGGAGTATTCCCAACAATCACTCTGTAGGCCAGCATCAGAGACTTGATGCCAGCGGCTACAGGTAACCAGTGGAGCTGGATGAGCAGAGGAGTAACGTGTGCCCTCTTTGGCTGGTTGAGCACCGGTCGCACCGCCGCATTCTGTATCATCTGCAGTGGCTTCACCGCACAAGCCGGCAAGCCTGTTAAGAGGGCGTTGCAGTAGTCGAGGCGGGACAGCACCAAAAAGAATACCAGCAGTTCAAATGTTACTTGTACAACTAAAAATGTTACTAGTCACAACAGGAAAAGGCACTGGTTTCTAATGAATAAGTACTAGTACTCAACTAATAGTGACTACTAACAGTGGGAATAGATACTTGTAACAATGGGAATATATACTAGTAACAATGTAAAAAGATACTATTAACAATGGGAATAGAGGCTAGTAACAATGGAAATAGATACTAGTAACAATAGTAATAGTTACTAGTTACAATGAAAATAGATACTATTAACAATGGGAATATAAACTTGTAACAATGGGAATAGATACTTGTAACAACTGGAAAATATACTAGTAACAACGGGAATAGATACTAGTAACAATGGGAATAGATACCAGTAACAATGGGAATAGATACTATTAACAATGGAAATAGATACTGATAACAATGAGAATAGATACTAGTAACAATGGGAATAGATACGAGTAACAATGTAAAAAGATACTATTAACA
>NC_137208.1:6328187-6390687 GCF_960531495.2 Zeus faber
ACGCGGTGTGTGTGTGTGTGTGTGTGTGTGTGTGTGTGTGTGTGTGTGTGTGTGTGTGTGTGTGTGTGTGTGTGTGTGTATATATTAAAAAAAGTGTTTTCTTATCTTAATTAATTCAGATCGAACACAAACTTCCAAATAAGGACAAACTTGAATTCAACTCGATACCAGTCATTTTCGTCCTCCAAGGGGGAGGGCGGGAGGAGGCTGGGAGGGGAAGATGAGGGAGGAGGCTGGGAGGGGAAGGAGATGGAGGAGGGGCTACATGGAAGGCTTGGGGGAGACACAGGGGTGCTGAGGAGAGTGCGCTGGGGTGGGGCGGCCGATGGAGGAAGAATGCTCTCCGGCATTCCGGACATGCCAGCGCTCATTGTAGCCGGCTAATCAGGCAAATGGGCCCGGGGAGGAAAGCTCTCCGAGGCCGCGAGGAGACAAAAAAAAAACGCCGCCACGCCGCCCAGAACGCAGAGGGAATGAGTATTGTGTCCGAAGTATGAGTATTAGTTGCTTCTCCAACGCCTCCTTTCCTTTCCTCTTGTCATGGCGTTCAACAGAAAGAGTACCACCTCTAGATGACATAAGAAAGCTCCCATACTTGGTCCTTTTCAACCAGTTTTTATAGGTCTGTGAAGTCCCCAAAACAGGTCGTTGAAGTTTTTTTGCTGAAAGTACCACTCAGGGGGCTCTCCCTATATCACCCCGTGATGCGCAAGGCTTTTTTTTTTTTGTTTTCGTTCCATTCAATTAAGAAACGGAGTAAAATAAATACATCTCCAATAAAAACGCAATGTTTTTATTGGGTTTTTTTTTTTTTTTTTTTTTTAGAAAGGCACAGCGGAGAGAGAGCCCCCTGACGGCGCGGTGCACCGCCAACGGGGGACTTCAGGGGGGAAACGGGAGGGTTGACGTGTGCGTCTCAGCTATTAGCGTTAGCTAGCGCTCGGCGGCAGGAGGAACACTTACACTTCGCTCGTCTGCAGTTTTGTCACGGACGGTTGGTGTTGAGCCTTCTCTCTTTTCGAATATTTGTGCTGGTCTGTGCAGCCAACGACAGAGCAGTTGCCAAGATTCTAAATTCAAGAGGTTTGTCGGTCACATACATTGACATACGGTCGCACATATATGCGGTGAGATGTCTTGACATCCGGTGATTAGGCACAATAAGCTGCAAAAAACACAAAAAATACTAAAATGTGCGTAATTGACACGAGGCGCTCGGATCGCGATCCTGGGTTCTGGAATTATTTAATAGTGTTTTTGTCCGTGTAAGTATTAAATATACATTTAAACCCTCTGTGGTGGACCAAGAGGGCGTGGTCAAACCGCTTGTCTGCAGCGGCGGCTTGACCACACCCCCTTGCTCCACCACGTCCTCCTCAATGAAACTTACCTTGGCATAGCTCCAGTACTTACCATGCTTAGCAGCTGGCTTCGACATAGTGCTCGCGGGGTCCGCTAGTTCTCCAGCCGTGGGCGGAGGTAATCGGATGGAGGGCGGTTCCCATTCCAACGAGCCCCGGCTCGACAGAGGAAGGGGACGCGCCAATTTGTTGGGGCGCGTTGAATCACGTGTCCTCTGAAATGGAAGGCCCGCACCAAAAAAAACAACAACAAAAAAAAAAAAAAAAACCGACCGGGTCATCGTCTTATTTCACCTTCGAAAAAATGTGAATGTCAATCTTTAGGGCTGTTCCAAGCGATAAAGAACGTGGGAAGGGAGGCTCGAACGTAGCGGAGATGACTCAGTATTCCAGTCCATTCCAGCGAGGGGCGCGGCGCCGCCGCCCGCCGTGCGCCGTCTGATCTCAGGACGGAGGAACGACAAAAGCCGGATGTGAAAGAGCTTTGTCCAGCGCTGCCCGGGACTTCAACCACATCCACACCGACTGAAAAACACTAACGCAGGATGACACACACACACACACACCGCACACGCACGCACACACACACACACACACCACCGCACACACACACACACACACGCACACACACTCACACACACTCTCACACACACGCACACACACTCACACACACTCTCACACACACTCACACACACACTCACACACACTCACACACACACTCACACACACGCACTCACTCACACACACACACACTCCCACACACTCTCACACACACTCACACGCGCACACACGCACTCACTCACACACGTACGCGCGCACACACACACACACACACACACACACACACACAAAAAGCTACCGCCATACACACATCAACAACAAACAGCAAAAAGAGTAGAGTAGATGAAGAGTAGAACAGAGGTTGAGTAGATGAAGAGGAGACTAGAGGTAGAGTAGAGGTAGCAGTAGAATAGATGAAGAGTAGAGTAGAGGTAGAGTAGAGGTAGAGTAGAGGTAGAGTAGAGGAAGAGTAGAGGTAGAGTAGACTAGAGGTAGAGTAGAGGTAGAGTAGATGAAGAGTAGAGGTAGCTGTAGAGTAGATGAAGAGTAGAGTAGAGGTAGAGTAGATGAAGAGTAGAGTACAGGTAGAGTAGAGGTAGAGTAGATGAAGAGTAGACTAGAGGCAGAGTCGAGGTAAAGTAGAGTAGAGGTAGAGTAGATGAAGAGTAGAGGTAGAGTAGATGAAGAGTAGACTAGAGGTAGGGTAGAGTAGATGAAGAGTAGACTAGAGGTAGTGCTAGAGTAGATGAAGAGTAGAGTAGAGCTAGAGTAGATGAAGATTAGAGTAGAGGTAGCGGTAGAGTAGATGAAGAGTAGAGTAGAGGTAAAGTAGAGGTAGAGTAAATGAAGAGTAGACTAGAGGTAGAGTAGAGGTAGAGTAGATGAAGAGTAGACTAGAGGTAGAGTAAAGGGAGCAGTAGAGTAGATGAAGAGTAGAGTAGAGGTTGAGTAGATGAGTCGAACAGAGGTTGAGTAGATGGAGAGTAGAACAGAGGTTGAGAAGATGTAGAGTAGAGGTAGAGTAGAGTAGAGGTAGAATAGATGAAGAGTAGAGGTAGAGTAGAGGTAGAGTAGATGAAGAGTAGACTAGAGGTAGCGGTAGAGTAGATGAAGAGTAGAGTAGAGGTAGAGTAGATGAAGAGTAGAGTAGAGTCAGAGTCGAGGTAAATTCCCTCGGACGCCAGAGCAATATAGCAACGTAAAAACAATCAATTTATGGAAACATGACGAATACCACAAGCACCTCATTTAGATGACTATACCACACACACACACACACAGTGACATCATTCTACTTCCTTCCTGTGGCAGCAGAGCACTCAGGCTCAGACAGCCCAGCGTCCTTTTCCTTGTGATACTGTCTCCTCTGGTCTGAACACACTGAGCTACACCTCCATGTACACACAGAGCTACACCTCCATGTACACACAGAGCTACACCTCCATGCCTTCCTGTCTCCACAGCCTGTGTCTGTGTGTGTGTGTGTGTGTGTGTGTGTGTGTGTGTGTGTGTGTGTGTGTGTGTGTGTGTGTGTGTGGAGTTGGCGGTGGCGACAAGAGGGGCGGGGCCACGAGGAGGTCCAGGATGGAGCGATTGTCCTCCTCCATCCCAAACCCACCCCGCCCCACCCCTCCAACAGCAGATCTAGCATGACGAGAAAACAAACACATCCCCGACATTACGTACTGACACACACACACACACGCACACACACGCACACACACACACACATACACACACACACACACACACACACACACACACACACACACACACACATACACACACACACACACACACTTTCCTCAAAATCGTGTTCAATCTCCATGCAGCAGGCCCCACCCCACCCGACCCCACCCGGCCTTTGAAGCCGACCTCGAACAAGCTTCTACTAATGACGCCTCAGCGTTTCAGCTCCGGGGAAACTCCCAGGAAGCTTCCTCGCCCCTGATTTTTATCTCTTCTTTTTTTTTTTCTTGCATTTTCTTCTCCCAGTTCCGCCGCCAAGTCAACAGCGGCTGCCAGAGCCGGCGGCGCAATGGCGGCGAGACCCCGCGGGGGCTGGAAGCAAGGTTCGCGAAACGCCCCCCGGACCCGGCTACCCGGTCGGGACGGCGCTGGATGGACGGCGAGAGCAGCCCCGCCCCTAAGCCGCTCCGGGTGGGGTTTGGGGAGGGTCGGCGGAGACGCGTTGCCGCGTTGCCGTGCCGACCGGCCGGGCGGGCCCCCCGCGCGGCCACGCTCTGGCCCGGCTCCCGGCGTCTAATCCCCGAGTCTAACACGCTGCAGGCGGCTTGGGCCCGCACGTCCCTCGAGTCGAGTAAAGTGTCATTAGGGGCTGGGAGCCGAGGAGCCCACGAGCACGCACCGCGGCCCCGGCCACGGAGCCAACGCTTTTTTTTTTTAAACGCGCTCCGCGTCGTCACGTTGCTCTGGATGAACGAGAACCTGCCGCTCTGCGCCAGCAGTTTCCTTGTGGATCCCCGTGGATATTTAATTTAAAAATCCAAGAAAAAATCACAACAGGTAAAAAAAGAGGGAAGGGAGGAAGAAAGTATGTTCAGCTTCACTCCCCAATAAGATTATTGAATAAAATGAAATTTGATGATCTGTTTTTTGCAAATCATTCTTGAAATAAAAAAAAAATATATATATATATATGAAAAGAAAGAAAATACAATGAACCAATAAAATTTAAATTAAATGATAAATAACATTTTTATTTATTAATTAATTTTCGATTTTGTTTCAATCAAACAAATATTTAATTTGTTTGTTTGATAAAAAATAAACACCGTATTTTGTATAAAAATGTATAAAAAATGAAACAAAATAATACAATACATAATAAAATGTGATATTTTCAAGCACTTTCTTAAAAATATATATCAGTGAGAAAAAAGAAGCGATCTTCAGTTTAATTCCCCAGTAATAAAAAAAAAAAGCAATTAAAAAATGTGTCCATAAAATTGTAATTAATTGAATTTTCTGATTTAGGATTTGATTAAAAAAACAAAAAAAACATCCTTTATTAAATGAGATGAAGGGACAGTGCGAGGGGAACGAGCGGTCGACGCCGGACCTCTTGGAGCCCGGACAGGTGTGTTTGACAGGTGACGTGCGGTGAAGGACCCGAAAACGTGGACTGAAGCGCTCGCTGCGACTCAAAGCGCCAAATGTGGCTCCAAGCGCCGCGGGCGGAGTAGACGTGGCGAACCAGAGTCCAGCTCATCTCTTGGAGTCACGACGGTTTTGGTGCTGCAGGAGCTGCACGCCCGACAGGAAATGGGTCAAAACAAGTCCGAGGGGGTCAGGAGGTCAAAGTGGAGGGCGTGGCACAAAGTCAATCCGTCTTCAGTGTTTCCTTCAAGCTCAACAGGAGAACTCTCTTTATTCACTCAAATTTGCGCAAAACATTGCCCACATCAGCGCCGACAACTTGTCCGTGTCATTTTCACTTCATTATTTTTTAAGCTGCTTATTACATTCCCTTTGAACGTTCAGCGGGCTCCCGGAAAGTTAAAACCCACATCACTTCCAGTTGCAGAACTATTACTTCCTGCCAGCGGACTATCCGTTACACCTCCAGTTCGATCCGCCGAATCCAGTCCTTATTTTAGGCCCATTCGCACAAATTCCAACGATCACAGCCATCGATCGCTCGTCAATGACTAAGATAAAAGAATCGTCTTTTACGGAAATGTTGTATTATGTCTCTCTCTCTCTCTCTCTCTCTCTCTCTCTCTCTCTCTCTCTCTCTCTCTCTCTCTCTCTCTCTCTCTCTCTCTCTCTCTCTCTCTCTCTCTCTCTCTCTCTCTCTCTCTCTCTCTCTCTCTCTCTCTCTCTCTCTCTCTCTCTCTCTCTCTCTCTCTCTCTCTCTCTCTCTCTCAAAACACACCTGCAGATAAATGAAGAAAACCTTAAAATTTGAATGGAAAAATGTAAACGCTGCCGTTCAAAACATGTATGCGGAGGAATAGAGATAACCTCAAATAGAAAATGTCCATTTCGTTGTCAAAGATATTTATGCAGGTAAGTGGAGAACATTTCTACGCGGCATTTTTAAAGTATTATATATATATATATATTTTTTTTTTTTTATATATATAAATACAAATAAGGATCTCTCTGTCAGGCGCACGCACGCACACACACGCACACGCACACGTCCATTTTTTGCCATGAATAGAATTGAAAGAGCATATTGTCCTCCGCTTCCCTTTGTTATTCATAATGTTGGACCCAATGTGAGTCCACTTTCCCCCCCAAAAAAAACCAAATCCCTCCAGTGCAGCTTCTCTTTTTTCCCGAGCTTTCAGATGGAGCGCCAGCACATAAATAGGAGCAACCACTCGGTGAATAAATTATTTGAATTAAAAAAACAAAAAACGTTGCTCGTGTGATTAGTACCATGTGAAGTAAAGTAACTTAGAGTGTTTAAAGCAACTAAGAGTAATGTAAGTAAAAGTGTTGACGAGTGCTTGTGTTGAATTTTACTTTTCATATTTTTATTTCATTTTAAGTTACTCCCACTAGACATTTTGTGTCAGGGTATTTGAACATTTTTCAAGTGTCTGTACTGGGATACTCCATTTCAAATACTTCCAACTTTTCATTTTCAAATCAAATATGTAATTACTATGGATTTATATTTATTTATATTTATATATTTATGTTTGTGATTGACCATGACACCACCCAGCCCATTTCATTTGGAATTGTTATTGGGATCAACACGAGTGCACATCTGCAGAAAGAAAGCTACAGCAGGAATTTTAACATATTTTTATTTAAGTTACTTTTACAGTTAAAGCTACGGCGGGCACTTTAACTTACTTTTATATTAGTGACTTTAGTTACTTTTAAAGTTAAAGCTACAGCGGGCACTTTAACTTACTTTTATATTAGTTACTTTAGTTACTTTTAAAGACAAAGCTACAGCGGGCACTTTAACTTACTTTTATATTAGTGACTTTAGTTACTTTTAAAGTTAAAGCTACAGCGGGCACTTTAACTTACTTTTATATTAGTGACTTTAGTTACTTTTAAAGTTAAAGCTACAGCGGGCACTTTAACTTACTTTTATATTAGTTACTTTAGTTACTTTTAAAGACAAAGCTACAGCGGGCACTTTAACTTACTTTTATATTAGTGACTTTAGTTACTTTTAAAGTTAAAGCTACAGCGGGCACTTTAACTTACTTTTATATTAGTGACTTTAGTTACTTTTAAAGTTAAAGCTACAGCGGGCACTTTAACTTACTTTTATATTAGTTACTTTAGTTACTTTTAAAGACAAAGCTACAGCGGGCACTTCAACATACTTTTATATTAGTGACTTAAGATACTTTTAAAGTTAAAGCTACAGCGGGCACTTTAACTTACTTTTATATTAGTTACTTTAGTTACTTTTAAAGTTAAAGCTACAACGGGCACTTTAACTTACTTTTAAATTAGTTACTTTAGTTAGTTTTACAGTTTTAAAGCTCCAGCAGACACGTCATGCCGTGTTACAGTTACTTGTACTTTTAACACTTGAAGTAACTTTACTTGAATACTTTGAGAAATGTCAATCATTATCGATCAACAATCATTGAACCATCTTAAAATAACTGTAAGAAGTTTAATTTTTAGGTTGACTGAAATAATCACGGTGAAACCAAAAACGGATTGAATTGAGTTCAAGTTACTTTTAACATGTAATGGCCACTGGGTTGGTTTTTGCGTGGGGGTATTATTTGCACTTATACTCAGTCAGCGGTCACCGAGTAACACGGGACCAAATGTCGTCTCTGCCGGGGCCACTACTTCGGGGGCCGCGGGGCCGTGCGCGGGCCACCGGGTCCGGGGCCGCGGCTCCTCCCGCTCTGTCCCCACCCCCCCCCCCATGAAACACCGAGCCCAGCCTCCTCCTCCTCCGCCTCCTCCTCCGCCTCCACCTCCTCCGCCTCAGAGTCCCCCGGAGCGTCCAGGGAAGGCAGGAGAGGAGACCCCGGAGGAGACGCAGCCGCAGCCCGGCCAGGCAGAGCAGGGAGGGAGGGCGCACGAAGAGCATTCCAGCCGTTCAAACCCCACGCACCCCCACACCCCCACCCCACAAAAAAGAAACAAACAAACAAACAAACAAACAAACAAACAACAACTACAACCACGACCGCAACTCCCAAGAACACCCGCCCCGCCCCGCCCCACCCCACCCAGCCCCCGCGTCATCCCATTCAAGCGGCGGATCCGGGAGGGCAGGCGTGACGGGGCGCCACCGTCATCTGGGGTTCATAGTTGCAGAGAGAGAAAGGAGAAGGAGGAAGAACCAGGGGATTGTACCGCGAAGACATGACTGGAAACAGAAGGACACCGCTGCTCCTGTCCCTCGGTGAGCGGTCGCCTCCTCGTCTCGCCGCCTTCCCCATATTTGCGTTTGTTGTTGGGCTGTGCGGTGTGTGCTGTGCGGTGTGTGCTGTGCGGTGTGTGCTGTGCGGTGGGTTCTGTTGTTTTTTATTGTCGTGCACAATAGGAGCGGGGATGGATGTTTTTTTGTTGTTTTATTTCATGGCCGGTCAGTCGTTTCGAAGTGAGCGTATCTTCTCGTTCCCTCGGCTCCTCTTGGCCGGTCAGCAACAGGTGCCAACGGCAAGACCCATCCCATAATGCACCGAAAGCCGCAGCGGGACCCAGTTCAGCCAGAGCGGTTTCAACTCATTTGAAATTAAGATTAAAAAAAAAAAAAAAAATTAAAAAAAAAAATCAACTGTCGATATAGATTTAGTTTTTTTTGTTTTTTTTTTAACACACAAAAAGGTTAATTATTACAACCACTTCAAAAAATTGGAAGTCATAAAGTCATGTATAGTAATAATAATAATAATAATATAACTGATGAAATGTTACTTCCTTTTTTATTCTATTGGTTTGTGTTGTACTTTTCTTTACAGTGTAATCGGTTATCTTTCATTGCCTAAATCCTATCTCAAATTTTTTTTTTATACCATTTCTACATATAATAACATATAAAAAAAAAATATATATATATATATAAAAACATATATATTTTATTTATATATATATATATATATATATATAAAATGCGTGACGGGGCGTTATTGATGACAGGCTTACGGGATTTCTTTTTTTATATATTATTTTTGACACAAAATGACTAGTGGGAGTAACTTCAAGTGTTAAAAAATATGAAAAGTAAAATCAAACACAAGCACTCGTCACCACTTTTTCTAATTGCAATAAGATACGGACAGTGGACGTTCATAGAGCGAAATTGAATTAGAACGACACAGCGGGTCCGGGCTCGGCACCGTGGAACATCTGCTGCCCTCTTAACAGTCAGACCCCCCCCCCCCCCCCGCCCCCTCCACACACACACACACACACACACACACACACACACACACACACACACACACACACACACACACACACACACACACACACACACACACACACACACACACACACACACACACACACACACACACGGGCAGCATAATGAAATGCACCCATGACCTTATACCGAGCTGTGGAAAGCGTTGGACTGGATTTGGGTTTAATTCACTGGGTTTGGGGGGTGGGGTGGGGTGGGGCGGGGGGTGTCAAGGCAGTACACACCAAAGGACCATTTCGAGTCCCAAAACTTTCAAGATCTCAAGAGAGAACGTCAAGGGAAGCTCAGGGACGAGGCGAAAGATCTTCCAAAAGGCAGCGCCAGGCGTTCAAAGACTTCCTTTCCCATCCCGGCTCACACGACAGGATTTAAACAGGGGGGTCACGGCGGATCCCACACCTCTTCAGGGTCCAAGGTTCAGGAGGTTTATTCGTCACATACGTACACACACTTCCATACGTACATGCAATGAAATGTCAATGCAACGCAGCCGGTGATTACGTAAGATTTGCTCTAGACTGAACACAATTGCTGCCTGATTTCTACTTGACTAACTAACTGAAACCAACTGATTCCTAAAACGTAATGCAGTCAGTAAATAGAATAATATAAATAAAATAAAATAACTCAAAGTAATACAGAGTGGGGGTACAAAATGGAAATAAAGGGAATGGACTTATGTATATGGGAATCCTCGGGATTCAAGCTCACACTGCCAGAGCCGAAGACCCAAGATTTAAGAATCAAAATAATATCAACCCCCCCCCCCATGACGGTCTTGCAAGAGTCCCAGACTAGTCTCTAGTCTCTACTTTCTAGTCTCTAGTCTTTACTTTCTAGTCTCTAGTCTTTACTTTCTAGTCTCTAGTCTCTACTTTCTAGTCTCTAGTCTCTACTTTCTAGTCTCTAGTCTTTACTTTCTAGTCTCTAGTCTCTACTTTCTAGTCTCTACTTTCTAGTCTCTAGTCTCTACTTTCTAGTCTCTAGTCTTTACTTTCTAGTCTCTAGTCTTTACTTTCTAGTCTCTAGTCTCTACTTTCTAGTCTCTAGTCTTTACTTTCTAGTCTCTAGTCTCTACTTTCTAGTCTCTAGTCTCTACTTTCTAGTCTCTAGTCTCTACTTTCTAGTCTCTAGTCTTTACTTTCTAGTCTCTAGTCTCTACTTTCTAGTCTCTAGTCTTTACTTTCTAGTCTCTACTTTCTAGTCTCTACTTTCTAGTCTCTAGTCTCTACTTTCTAGTCTCTAGTCTCTACTTTCTAGTCTCTAGTCTCTACTTTCTAGTCTCTAGCCTCTAGTCTCTACTGTCTAGTCTCAAGCCTTTAGTTTGTAGTCGCTACTTTCTAGTCTCTAGTCTCTAATCTCTACTTTCTAGTCTCTAGCTTCTAGTTTCTAGTCGCTACTTTCTAGTCTCTAGTCTCTAATCTCTACTTTCCAGTCTCTAGCCTCTAGTCTCAATTCGCTACTTTCTAGTCTCTAGTCGCTACTTTCTAGTCTCTAGCCTCTAGCCTCTAGTTTCTACTTTCTCGTCTCTAGTCTCTAGTCTCTAGTCTCTAGCCTCTACTTTCTAGCCTCTACTTTCTAGTCTCTAGTCGCTACTTTCTAGTCTCTGGTCTCTGGTCCCAAGTCCCTAGTCTCTAGTCTCTAGTCTTTAGTTTTCTAGTCTCTAGTTTCTCGTCTCTAGTTTCTAGTCTCTAGCCTCTAGTCTTTAGTTTCTGGCCTCTAGCCTCTACTTTCTAGTCTCTGGTCTCTAGTCTCTAGTCCCTAGTCCCTAGTCCCTAATCTCTAGTTTCTAGTCTCCAGTCTCCAGTCTCCAGTCTCTAGTCTCTAGTCTCTAGTCTCTAGTCTCCAGTCTCCAGTCTCTAGTTTCTAGTTTCTAGTCTCTAGTCTCTAGTTTCTCGTCTCTAGTTTCTCGTCTCTAGTTTCTCGTCTCTAGTCTCTAGTCTCTAGTTTTTAGTTTCTAGTCTCTAGTCTCTAGTCTTTACTTTCTAGTCTCTAGTCTCTAGTCTCTAGTTTCTAGTCTCTAGTCTCTAGTCCCTAGTCCCTAGTCCCTAATCTCTAGTTTCTAGTCTCTAGTTTCTAGTCTCTAGTTTTTAGTTTCTAGTCTCTAGTCTTTTGTTTGTCGTCTCTTGTTTCTCGTCTCTAGTTTCTCGTCTCTAGTTTCTAGTCTCTAGTTTCTAGTCTCTAGTTTTTAGTTTCTAGTCTCTAGTCTCTAGTTTGTAGTCTCTAGTCTTTAGTTTCTAGTCTCTAGTTTCTAGTCTCTCGTCTCTAGTCCCTAGTCCCTAGTCTTTAGTTTCTAGTCTCTAGTGACTAGACACTAGAAACTTAAGACTAGAAACTAAAGACTAGAGTCTAGTCTTTAGTTTCTAGCCTCTAGTCTCCAGTCTTTAGTTTCTAGCCTCTAGTCTCTAGTCTTTAGTTTCTAGCCTCTAGTCTCTAGTCTCTAGTCTTTAGTTTCTAGTCTCTAGTCTTTAGTTTCTAGCCTCTAGTCTTTAGTTTCTAGCCTCTAGTCTTAATTTCTAGCCTCTAGTCTCTAGTCTCTAGTCTTTAGTTTCTAGTCTCTAGTCTTTAGTTTCTAGTCTCTAGTCTTTAGTTTCTAGCCTCTAGTCTTAATTTCTAGCCTCTAGTCTCTAGTCTCTAGTCTTTAGTTTCTAGCCTCTAGCCTCTACTTTCTAGTCTCTGGTCTCCGGTCTCTAGTTTCTAGACTGGTAGACAGACTAGAAACTCTTGTGATCAGTCCCAGACTAGTAGCAGAGTAGACTAGAAGAGTTTGTGACCGTCTCAGACCCAACAACCTCCTCCCAACGACCTTCAAGATGAAACGTCCTCTTAAGGTAAAAAAAAAAACCCCAAAAAAACGTGTCTGTTGACATAACCCGCCAATAGCACCCCCCCAGACGGTGGGATCCTCTGTGATGGTCGTCCCGCCAGATCCTGCCGCGTGTGTGTGTGTGTGACCTTCTGGGGTGGGAAGGGAAATCAAAAACCCAAAACAAAGTCTTTGAGTGTGTGACGATGTCTTGACGAGGTTGAAAGCCTCCTGGAAAAGTCTTTTGGAAAAGTCATGGGGTGTCCCCCGCCCCCAGAGGAAGCAGACATGACTCGAAGTGAGCATCCGTCTCAATGGAATAACCGTTATGACCTCACACCGCATCAACATTAAGATGCATTTCCATTCATAAATCTGCAGATGGAGGTACGTGCACCAAGATCCAAGATTCAAGATTTTTTATTTGTCACATACACCATGGAGTACTTAACATGTCACCGTACAGAGGTGAAGTGTTTTCGGCGTTAACTACATAGATAAATCATTGTCGGGGTGGGAGGTTAAAGGAAGCAGGGTCCATTATTGGGTTCTTTCCTCTTCCCGATCTGAGGCCGGGGGGTCGTTCCCGGCCCTTTCGTTTCGGGTTTGGGCGGGGTCGGAGGGTCACGGGCGGAGGTCGACCGCCGGATCATTTCCTACCAGATCCAGGCGGACGGAGTCAGCGGGGCGCGCTGCGGTTTCGGCTGCCGACGTGCTCCTCCTGACTCCAGGCAGCGGAGGGTAAATCACTGGAGGAGGTATTGAAGTGGAAATATTAACAAAACATTGGAAATTCCAGGGAAACCGGGGACGATTATTATTATTATTATTATTGTTATTATTATTATTATTATTATTATTATTATTTCTAAAAACCTTCAGGACCCTTTCTTTTTCCAACCGCGGGGAAAAAAAGACGGTAGAACTATGACGGCACCCGTCGCGCGTGTGATCGTCGCGGACTCGCCGTACGCCACCTCAAAACGTAGCCGAACGGTGGAGGTCGGTTTTGGGGACTTTATTTGTGTTCTTATTTTTTATTTTCCAACTCACTGCTCCTCCGCTGGAGACACTGGTGTGATAACGCACTTTGAATAAACCCGTGACTGGACTTCGCGGGAGCGTAGAACAATGGAGCTGGGGTGGGTGGGGGTTGTCAACATCCCCCCTTTCCCAGTAAAAAGGTGTGGTGCCAGACGGCCTTGGGTTTCGCTTTCCTCCTCTGAGCGGCGAGGGGGGAGGAAAGGGGGAGGGGGGGGAGCGACGGCGTCTCGGTTTTGCCGCTTCAACACGACACGCAGTTCAGGCGTTGTCCAAAAAAGTCCCAAAAATCCGCAGAACCCCGTTTTGTAATGTGAAAACCCCACCCCAACCCCGCCCCACCGCAGCTTTTTCCTTGGTGAGGTATTGACGTATGTGGCGCTCGAGGGCGGAGATCACGGTTTAAAGGGTCGGGAGGCGACTCTCCGCAGAGCGAGGACGTTCCCGTATCCCCGACTTCTCTCCGTGCTGCCGACAGGGGGGCCGGGTGGGGCCGGGTGGGGCCGGGTGGTGTCGGGACTCCACTCCGCTCGATCCGATTTTGATTTCGGTCGATGAGATCGCTCTGCGGCACGATTCCCCATCGCTATATGGACGTTTGATATACGCAAGGGGAGCTGCCACCCGCTTTTCAGCGCACCACCCGAAAATAATAATAATGATAATAATGTTGAAACGTTTCGAACTATCCGCGACTATCGGTGTATTTCATTTTAGCACAAGACTGTTGCATAACTTCCAACAACTTATGGACATTCCAATTTTCACATCGATTCAGAAATTCAACCAAATTCAACCTTTCTATTAAAGTAGAAAAAAATTGAAACCATTTAAAAAAATATTTGAATTATTATTATTTTTTTTTTAGCTTAATTAGAAACAATTCAATAAAAAAAATAGAAAAAAATGAAATAAAAAGGTAAACAAGAGAGCGATGGACTATTTGCTTCACAATTCTTGTCACTTTCAACTCATAAAATCAAGAAGTTGTCCGATTACAGTGACATGTCCCTCCCAAAAAAGTTCTGTGAAGTATTCAGGGAGGTCCTGGGGGGCCCCCAGCCGGGACCTCCTACGCGTCCACGGGCCGCGGGTTGAGAGGCTCAGATCTGTGTTCCGCGAAGGCCTCTCCATCGCCGTCCGATGACGCGGAGAAAGGAAGAACGGATCGTTCAACGCTCCGCTGTGACCTCGCACTCCCAAACTCCCCGAAACCAAAAGCTACCCAGAATGCCGAGCAGCGCGGGCAGGTGGCCATTAATCAGGCCTGCGGCTGGTACCACCGCGGACCTTCAACTCTCCAGCACACCCGCACACCGACCCCTCATTCCTTCTCTGCACTCTATCACTGCGTGCACGCGCACGCGCACGCACACACACACACAGAAACATAAACACACACACACACAACTTGTTCTCACTCCCTCTAATGTCACTACACTAATGCACACACACATTTTCTCAAGCACACCCACTCACTCAACAACCCATCTCGCACGCACGCACACACACACACACACACACACACACACACACACACACACACACACACACACACACACACACACACACACACACACACACACACACACACACACACACACACACACACACACACACACACACGCCTCTTCTAGTCCCAACACTACTTTCTCTGCATCATCACTTCATGGCAACTCCCGTCGCTGTTCCACTTGTAAGAAAACATCGCGGTGGTGAATTCATTAGCAAAGAGCAACACAAGCCCGTGTGTGTGTGTGTGTGTGTGTGTGTGTGTGTGTGTGTGTGTGTGTGTGTGTGTAATCAGGGCCTTGCCTAAACAAAGTTCCGCTCCAAATTCTTCCGAGCGATGTTGGCTAATACCCCGCTAATAGCCTGTGGGGTGATAAATCACACCTTTATCTCGGGCGCTGTGTTACAAAACACGCTCGTTTTAAAGTGGTAATCCGTAAGGTAATTGTGTTTTAAAGAAAATCTCGCGTGTCATGCTTTTTTAAGCCGGCAACTTTTTTTAAATTTTTTTTTTATTTTTTAGGAAAACAGCCTTTCACTGTATTGGGGGTACGTATGTACTCTTTTCTCCTTTCCCTTTCCTTCCGTTGCCGGCGGCGAAGGAAGCGACGGCTTGGGAGCGAAGACGAGGGCGATTGCAGATGTTGCATATACACACCCGACGCAGACGACGGATTACCACTTTAATGCTGAGCACACTGAACCCTGTGCCGCTCACCATGCGCGTGCGGGCGGGGGGGGGGGGGGGGGGGGGGACTGGGACTTTGTTTCCATTTTCGAGTGACATTTGGAGCACCCTCCAAAATGGCTGACGCCCTGACTTAGCCCATTTCGGAGCGATCAATATGGAACACAGCCCGGCGGCCTGTTGCTTGACTACGTACCACACACACACACACACACACACACACACACACACACACACACACACACACACACACACACACACACACACACACACACACACACACACACACACACACACACACACACACACACACACACACACAGCTCTAGGTCCAGACCAGTAGAGCTGGTGTTGCAGCTCTAACATTGAACCTCAGCGCCAGCGCTCCTCTTGGATCGGTCCGTGTAAACACTTGTAGCGCCTGGTTACCAAGGACCAAGAATTTGGTCGTTACCGAGGAAAGTGTCTGTGTGAGCATGCAAAACACACAGAGGGTGTGTGTGGGTGTGTGTGTGTGTGTGTGTGTGCGTGCGTGTGGTCATTTCCATTTGACGGTTAGATTTACAGCGTCCGAGACCTCTCTGCTCTCGCCCTTTCTCTCTCTCTCCTTGTTCTCCGCCCTGCCCCTCCCTCCCCCATCCTCCTCTCCTCCCTTTCACTTGTCCGTCTTTTATTATTCCCCCGGAGCCTTTCCAACATTCCCAGCCCCTCCCCTCCCCTCCTCCCCCTTCGTTAGATTGCACCCCGCTCCCCCCTACTCTACTCCCACCCAACCCCATCGCTCCCGAACCCCGGCCCCGGCTGAATTACCCCTCTCAATGTCCCACCATGGCGGGGAGGCGGGGGTCCGGCCGGCCCCTGACAGGCCCCGGCCGCAGCAGGGGGCTGGAGTGCGGGAGCGACCCATCCAGGCAGAGCCGCACGTGGGGGAGAGAGGGGGCTTTGTGTGGGCTGTCACCCAGCTAAGAGGCGGCTTTGTCCGGCCCGGCCTCCAGAGCGACAGCTACATTTATTTATTTACTCTCTTCCCTATTTTTGGCGCGTATGGTGCGTGTTCACGCTCAGGCGCACATCAATTTTAGGGGGTTAGGGACGGTCGGAACTAACAAGCTGGCAGTATAAACCGGCTGGGGAAGTGCACACGCGCACGCATGTGCGCGCACACACACACGCACGCACACGCGCACACACACACACACACACACACACACACACACACACACACACACACACACACACACACACACACACACACACACACACACACACACACACACACACACACACACACACACACACACACACACACACACACACTATTTGGCCTCTTAAAATATCTTGAGTTATTAGGCAGGGAGCTTTAAACTTGTAAACTTGTTTCCCTTTCAGGTGCCTTTCTGTTTCAGTCTGTGTGGGGCCTTGGTCCAGCGGTGGGTGGGGGTGGGTGGGGGTGGGGGTGGGGATGGGGGTAATAGGGATGGGTGGGGGTTAACTACACAGCCGACGGGAAGTCGGGACAATTCAAGGAGTCTCCTGAATGTCACCAAGGCCCCTGAACGCTGAACAGGATTGGGTTCGACGCCCATCTGAAACCAAACAACAGCACCTCCTGCTGAGGGGGGCGGGCGAGCAGAGGAGCCCCCTCCGACCCCGACGCCGGGGCCCTCGGCTCGGCCCAAACGCCGCCGCCATCCGGGGCGCGGGCGGCCTTCAAGGCCCGGGCGCGGCCTCGATGCCAAACTTTGTTTCACTGCGCTCTTTCTTTGTGACTGGAGGCGGTCGGGGCTGTGGGATGGAGGTCGTCTGGGCTGCAGGGAGCGCGGCATCAGGTAGCGGTTAGAATCACCGTGCAGGCACCACGCTGTGTGTTCAGGAAGGAGCGATCTGTTGTTCCTCCAGGAGAGAGGGACAAGGGCGTCAAACTCAACCTCTACTCCACCTCCTCGTCCTCTACTCCACCTCCTCTTCCTCCATCTACCTCCTCTTCCTCTACTCTACCTCCTCCCTCTCTACTCAACATTTACCTCCCTCTACCTCCTCTTCCTCTACTCTACCTCCACCTCCCTCTACCTCCTCTTCCTCTCTCTACCTCTTCTCCCTCTACTAACCTTTATCCCCCTTTACCTCCACGTCTTCCCTTCTACCTCCTCTGCCTCTACTCAACTCTATGCCTACTGTACCCTCTGTTCTCAACCTCCACCCTCCCTCTACTTTGCTGCTCTCTAGTCCACCCTCTCTACCTCTACTCTACATTACGTCTTCTGTCTCTCCTCCACCTCCCTCCATCTGCTGTACACTCTGCCCCCATCGCTCTCCGCTCTACTCCGCCTCTACTCTCTGGCCAATGAGGGCGTCCAACCGTCGTCGTCAGTATCTTGCAAATATGCCTTCTGATTGGTTAAGGTGTTGATTCTGAAGACCTGGCACATACAGTGCATACAATATGCAATGTTGTCGTACAGCGTAGGCTCAGGAAACAGAACAAGAACAAGAACAAGAACAAGAAGAAGAACAAGAGGAGTTTGGGCTGAACCAGGATGGAACCAGTGTTCAGCAACATATCCGAGCATATTAGGTTTTGGTTCAGCCCTGGTGGAGAGGGTTAGTTGGACCTGGTCCTACTCTCTTAAAGCTAACATCAACAAGCACGCACGCACACACGCACACGCGCACACACACACAGCACACGGAGGGCAAGGAAAGCTCTTCCTATTGCAGATCTGAGCCAAAGTGGACAGGAAGATCCAGGGAAAACAAAACAGGTCGGTTCTCACACCCTCTGCCGTCTGACCCCGCGAGGGCTGTACCACGGGACAGAACCACAGAATAACATCCAGACGCCTCTGGACCCAACGGGACCAGATGGAACAACCTGGAGTCATTTTTTTTTATCTTTTATTTGCTGCTATACGTTCCCTTATGCCTTCTCCACCCCCAAGACAGGAAACCATTTTTTTTTTTTTTCCCCAGAACAAACTCCAGTAGAAGTCAGATTTATCTTGATGCTCCAGAGCTGCCAGCAGGCAAAAAAAAACAGAAGAACAAAATATATTTTTTAAATAACCCGTAGAATTTCACAAATCTTGTTTCAGACATTTTGTCCACGAATAAAAGCTTTTTTTTGTTTTGTTTTTTTCCCCCCCCGGACCAACACCAGATTTTACACAAGCGAGTACTGGTCCTCAAATTCATACGATTACATCCCCACGTCGTTTGCACTCTCAGACGGGGAGCCGGTGACGTTTCGCCAGTTTAGGATTCTGCACTTTCATCAGACTCTCACTACTTGTTTCTACGGGCGACGGGCGAGAAGTGACCCGCCGGTTTGTTTTCACCGGCGATAAAGCCGACTTCAAATGGGTTGAAATAACACTTCCTACTCGGGGCCTGAACTGGAACCTCAGAGCGGCTGCGGAAAAGATGACAAACATGAATCCTCTCTCTCCAGAGTAAAAAAACAAAAAACAAAAAACAAAAAAACCCAAAACAGTTTGGCACCACCATTAAGTTATGATGAATTGGATAACAATCATGAATGTGGCCTAAAACAAATATCTGGAACAGAGTAGTACCAGTATGATATTAATACTGTTATGTTGATATCATACTTTTATCATACTTAAAAAAATATATATATATTTTTTTTCTTTACATAAATAACTGACAATTGAACACTTTATTCCTTGAATTACCTTGTGGATACAGATTCAGCCACATTACATGAAGTGATGTCATCACAAATGACTCAGAACTACTATATTTGTAATATTATAATTCATGTACTATTGCACTGTTTGTTAGGCGATTGACATTTAATATTTATCCAACAGTTTGTTAAGTTGCGGGAACAGGCTTAAAAAATAATCAAAAATACTCTTTTCTTTTTTACATTTAATTTATAAGTATTGCAGATTGACATACCTGAATATCTGGAGTAGAAGGAAAAACAGCAGGAAACCAGGAAGGAGGAATTATCCCCGCTGGCCCCTTCCTGGATTTTATCTTTCTATTCCTCCTTTGGGATTAGGTGAAGGCAGTGCAAGGGTATTTGAGACACTACAGGTGGTGTGTGTGTGTGTGTGTGTGTGTGTGCGTGCGTGCGTGCGTGCGTGCGTGCGTGCGTGCGTCTTGGAATGTGTGTGTGAGGTAAAAGCAGCCCTCGGTGCTGATAGCAGCCGGATTGCCGGGTGCCATCGCCGGGTAAAAACACAGATCCATCAGCGACGGCTCGGGGTTGACGGGGTTCAGCCCAGATAGCGTAGCGGGCCTCGTGGTGGGAGCAGTGTGTGTGTGTGTGTGTGTTTGCAGGGAGAGGTTTCATGCCGCAATCAATAGAATGATGAATTGCTAAATTTGGCAATTTGGTCCTCACATGGGAACATAACATATTGTATATGAACGTATTGAACATCGTGTGAACTTGTTTGACGTTTCAGAATCTCAGCGCCACTGACAGCGCTGCAGAGAGAGGCAGGGGGAGAGAGAAGGGGTAGGGGCGAGACAGAGGAGAGAGAGCGACAGGAGGGAGAGAAAGGAGAGGGGCGAGAGAGAGAGAGAGAGGGGGGAGAGGAGAGGGGGAAAAGGGGGAGAGGGGCAAGACGGGGAGGTGGGGAGAGACGGGAGCGAGAGGAGAGGGAGGGAAACCAATTTATGAAATAAGAGCATTTGGATCTTGGCTCATTCATCATTCATGTTTACAAGCAGTAAAAATGTATTCCACGTCATCGTTTGTACAAAGTAATAGTTACCACGTCCTTGCGACTTGTCGGGCTCCGTGTTGAACAGCTCCCCCTTTGTGAGGTGAGCCCTCCACCCTGCGGAAGCCGCAGATCCGAGGACACGTCGGGAACAGCGAACCCCCCTCGTCCCGAATCGGGGGCATCTTGTGCGGGAGCTTCGACAACCTTCCCCTCGGTCGCCACGTGGGGCCGACGCCCGATAACCTTACCCGGCTCACACCGCCGCCGCCGCCGCCGCCGCCGCCGCCTGCCCCGTCGCGCGACGATTCCGTGGTCCAGTTTGAAATGTCTCCACGGGCCGCGGGAGGGGCTCGCAGCCTGTATGCATCAGCTCACTTGATCCATGAATCGGGCTTTGCGTTGTGACAATGACAGTCATGGGAGGCAGGGCTGCCTGGGTATCGCTTGCAATCTCACGACACAATACGCATCGCGATGCAACGATACATATCACGATACCGAGGTGACGGTACGATAAGTATCACAATACAGGGTAACGATATGATTTGTATCGTGATGCAGAGGCAACGATACGATACTTATCACAAATGCAGAGGCAAGGATGCGAAACCTATCACGATACAGAGCCGATGTGATATGTATCATGCTACATCCCAGGACACAGAGGCAACGATATGATACATATCACGATGTGTATCTCAATACAGAGGTAACGATATGATACATATTATGATGTGTATGGCGATACAGAAGCAACAATATGATACATATCACGGTCTGTATGGCGATAGAGAGATAACGATATGATACATATCACGATGTGTATCACGATAGAGAGATAACGATATGATACATATCACGATGTGTATCGCGGTACAGAGGTAACTATATGATACATATCACCATGTGTGTCACGATAGAGAGATAACGATATGATACATATCACGATGTGAATCGCGGTACAGAGGCAGCATTACAACTTGTGTCAGGATATTTCACGATCACGCTGTTTTGTCGAGTAAAGTTAGTTTGTTTTCAAATACAGTGAGTTTGTGCTGGTGTGCGGTGTGTGGCGTTAAGCGGGCTGGTTAGCAGGTGTGCCTGTGTGTGTTTTCGGGACGGAGGGTGGAGTTGGCCGTTGTGGAAGCCATTGTTCTCCGTCCCAGTGCTCCCAGTCCACAGCCAGAGCAGGATTGTTCTCGGTGCGCGGGGACGAGCCGCGGCGGTGGGAGCGGCGCATCCTGTGTTATTGTGCCGAACATCCTGTCCCGCTCACTATAAATAGGGAAACGCAGGGAGACGGATCTATCACGGGACTTTACGGAGGGAAACTGAATAAAATTCTCACGTGATTTGCTTTGTCAGTGATGCACATAACCTCCATTCAAGTAAAAATTTATAATTTGCATATATATTTTGAGGAAAGTACTGTACAAGGATACAACGATATTGGCTTGGAAAAGTACCTTGATGAATTAAATGTATGAACAACGATGACGTGCTCATTCAACGAAAGCTTTATTTGTTGACATAATGCTCTCACCGTTCTAGCACTGTTTGCAAAATTAAATGTAAACAAGGCTGAGTTTGCTGGTACGGGCTGGACGACCTACCAATTTATTAATGTTGTAACTTTATTAGTGATTATTCAAGTTATGCAGAGTTTATGAATACAGACAGCTTTGTTTTCCAAAGAAAAACAAAAGGCCTATTCAGTCCTGTCATGTCGCTATTTCAATGATTTTGCTTCCCTTTCGAAAAAGGCCTGGTTAATATGTTTAGTGGCCCCTGCGGAATGACATCAAATAGCTCCAATTAAATACGTGGCCTTAAACTGTTGGCGATGCTTTGTGCTGCGTTGTCTCCAGGGCTTCTCCTCCACTGTGCGTGTTCCGACCCGGACATCACGACGGCAAAGAAAATGACCAATGCGCCGACCACACTTCCCACCACGACGCCCAAGGTCAAAGAGCCCACCACGACCGGCGGGATCCCTACCGCCGCACCCACGGACAAGCCGACCACTACCATCCTGCCCACCACCCTGGCTCCCACTTCCACACCCACACCCACTCCGTCCACCGTTGCCACCACCGCCGTTGCCACCGCCGCCGTTACCACCGCCGCCGTTGCCACCGCCGCCGTTGCCACCGCCGCCGTTGCCACCGCCGCCGTTGCCACCGCCGCCGTTGCCAACGCCGCCGTTGCCAACGCCGCCGTTGCCAACGCCGCCGTTGCCACCGCCGCTGCCACTGCCGCTGCCACTGCCACTGCCACCACAACACCCACTGTCACGACCGTCGTGGTGGTTGTGGCGCCCGGGACGGCGCCCCTCGTCCCGGCGCCCCTCGTCCCGGCGCCCACCGTCCCGGCCAGCTCGGCCACCGTCAACCCACCGAAGCCCACCCCCGCGGTCCCCCACGCCGGCGGCACTGGCGGAGCTCCGACGCCTTCGCCGCCCGCTCCGACAAACAAGGCCAGCATGGCCGGTGCCAGCCCGACTCTCAGCCCCGTCCACGGTAAAGGCACGCCCGGGGCAACGACGGCATTCTTGACGAAAGCTACCACGGCAGGGAAAACCCCCGGAGCTGCAGGTAAGGGTTGATGCTGCTTGGCTTTCATTTATGGAGGTAGGAAATTGTTGAACCGGAGCAACAAGCGTAGGCGTCTGAACTCGGGACTTCACCGTGAGTCCGACTGTTACTCCATAATACTTCAACTCAGCAGGAGCCTCAGTCACAGCCCATCGGGCGTTATTTTGCAGACAACGACCGGTGAGCTGTGCATTATCCTGCCTGTTACGTGCCCACTAACCAAATGAATACATTGACACGGAATATTGATTTGAAATGATTACGGTGAGCTAACAATGCCAACTTGAAGAGACTCCACGAAGAAAAATTGTTTCACAGCATAACAAAGTCAAGTCGTCTTTTGGCGTTTCTGCGTAGCGCCACAAGGTGGCGACACCGGATGGGGTGTGAGTGAGACGAGGGTGGTGCATCCGACGTGAGTTACGTCACATAACCACATTTATTATTGAGATTGAGTCTCACGTTGCCCGCTGCCCAGTTTTGTGGGGGGCGATATTCAGATAGTTTTATCTGTGACGTAGCTTTGCGTCGCTTTGTGTTGTGCATGCTTTGTGCCGACTTCGGCCAGTAGATGCCGCTGCCGAGTCACGCTTAATATCCGTAATGGCCATTTAATCACATCGTCGAATATTTCAGTTTGCAGCTTAAAATACTTGTTGTTCTACTGCGAAGGCTCTTCCGACTGTGTTTGTGATCGGCAGCCGAACCGACGGTACAAGAGACGGAGTCCGAATCGGCAAAATCCCAGGCGGGGGAACATAGTCAAAGCTGGGTTTTTTTTGGTTAAAGACCAGGAACAGGTAGAACCATCCCATGATCTCCTCTTCTTCCACTCCAGGGGTGACGACCCAGCTGCCGCCGGCAGGAGTCACAACCCCGAAGCGGGACACGCCCGGAGCTGCGCCGGCGGCGGCCACCACCAGGGCCTCCGTCAACCCAACCACACTGGCCCCCGCCGCCGCCGCCACCACCACCACCGTTGCCGCCGCCGCTGCCGCCACCGCTGCCGCCACTGCCACCACCACAAAACCTCCAACCACCACCATCCCCTCCGCCACTACCACCGCCGCCGCCGCCACTCCTGCCGTGCCGAGCGCCGCCGCCGGCGCCACCACCCTGCCGCCGACCAAAACCACAACCCCCCGCGCTCCAACCAGCAGCAGGTCCTTCACCACGAGGGGCAGCGCCGCAGGAGTCCATGCCAAGACCTTTGAGGTGAGATGGAGCCTGGTGTTGCCGATGGACTCTGGAATTCCACTCACGCCTGCTAAAATATTGAAAAAGAAATGCTGTAAAATTCTTGTAGAACCTCCCATCTCTTCAGAAAAAAAACATATTTTGTATAATATATATTGGATATATTATATATGTGTGGTGTGGGGAGGGTATGGTTTAAGCAGCCACAATATGATAATATATATATTTATAGTGACGAAATGACATCATATATATTCATTTGATGTACAGTATGTTTACATGAAAACATACAATATTTTTGCATACAAAACATGAAAATAGCTTTGCTGCAGACCCCCTGCATTTCTTTCAAGCACCCCCAGGGGGCCAAAGACCCCACTCCAGCACCCAGCAACACGAGAGGCTCACCGCTGCTGTTGTCTATTAAATCTACCTGAGATGTGACTTTAACTCCCAAACGTCTCCTTTGTCTCTGCAGTTTCCTCTGAACAGCAAGCATGAGGTAAGACGCGCCTGGGCGGCGGGGGGGGGGCTGCGGGAGCGGCCTCATTTTACGACACGATAAAATGAGGCCGCTGACAGTTTCTACCCAGTGATTCAAAGTAACGATCACAAAACATGACAAACCTACCGACGCCGTACGGCGTACACGCCACTGTTCATTTAGAGGGCGCGGTGAGGGCACACATTTAATCAGAGTTGGGTTGGAAATGACGGATTTAGGGAGGAAAAAAAACGTACGGACAGGGTTTATTTTAAAGTGCTAATGCGTCACATTATTTTGTTAAAAAAAAAAAAAAAAAATTTTAAATCCGATTTTTAGGTCTGATTGGACCTACGTGACCTTTATTGAGCTGGCACCGAATTGGAAACATCCACTCAATGTGTTTTTGAACAGATGCGCTCCTCTGTATGCTACCTCCAGTGCCGGTGGCGGGGTCTGCCGCTAATCGGGCGAGAAGTGAATTTTACCACTAGCGTACGTCACAAACATGCAGAACTGTGCTGCGCATTGTTGTGGCCAAACGACTGGACCGAACGAACCGAGTCGGACGACGTCGTTTTTACCGCCGAGGAGCCAAGTCCCCCCCGCCCCCCAAAAAAATGATAACATAAAAAATAAAATAAAATAAAAAAAAGACTCGAACCCTTCATCGCTCCGCGTCGTCTGTTCCGGCTGGACCTGATGAATCAGACGCGGCCTTGCAATTAAGATCTTGCAACACCAAGGGACGGCCGCGGGGAGTTGCACGTGTGGCCGCGTACCGACCGGTCTGGCATCTTTTTTTTTTTGTCTCTTTTTTTTTTTGTTTGTTTTGGGGCGGCCGCGGTGTCTGCTCCCAGGCGGAGGGACGGAGGGTGTCATCCGCCCTCCGCTGCTTCCCTCCGCCCCGGCAGGAAGGAGGGAAGCGCACGATGGAACAGTTCTCAGCGGAGGAGGAAGAGGAGAAGAGGCCTGGTGGAAACTAAGAGACTGTCCTCCTCCTCTTTCCCACGTCTCTCTCTCCCCTCCCTCTCCCCCCTCCTTTCTCTCTCTCCCTCTCTCCCCTCCTTTCTCTCTTCCCCCTCCTTTCTCTCTCCCCTCCTCCCTGCTCTCCTCCCTCTCTCTGTCCTCCTCCCTCTCCCCTCCTCCCTGCTCTCCTCCCTCTCTCTGTCCTCCTCCCTCTCTCTCCCCTCTCTCTGTCCTCCTCCCTCTCTCTCCCCTCTCTCTGTCCTCCTCCCTCTCTCTCCCCTCCTATCTCTCTCCTCCCTCTCTCTCCCCCCTCCCCCTCTCTCTCCCCTCCTTCTTGCTCTCCTCCCTCTCTCTCCCCTCCTTCTTGCTCTCCTCCCTCTCTCTCCCCTCCTTTCTCTCTCCTCCTGCTCTCTCCCCCCTCTCTCACTCTCCCTCCTCCATCTCCCCTCCTTCTCGCTCTCCCCCCTCTCTCTCCCCTCCTTCTCGCCCCCCACTCCCCCCCCCTCTCTCCCCTCCTTTGACCTGTCAGGGCGACATCACGTCTGATCTCTCCGGCCATTGTTAGACGAGGTGGAGCCGCCTCCTCCTCTGCTCTTCCCCCCTCACGTCTTGTTTACCTTTTCGGCTTCTTTTTTGGCGTTTTTTTTGGGGTCTGTTTGGAGGCCTAAACTGGTGCGTGCGTGATCACATCCTCTCAGGGGAGTGTGCTCCGCTTCTCCTCCGTGAGTCATCGGCATTTGCGCCGTTCAGTCGTCCGGAGGATCCCGAAAAAATATTTGGCCTCCGACGTCTGATAATATGGTCTGAAATGTTTTGGTCCGCGACTGTGCCGAACGGCCGCCTTCCTGACGTTATGGCCGCGGTCGTCCTCCTCCTCCTCCTCCTAAAAAACGAGGACTTGGGTCCTTCTTCATTCTGTTCAAACTCAAGTTCACACCCCCCCTGACCACAGCTCCTTGAAATCTTGCGAAAATTATTATTTATTTTCCACATCATCACGTCGAACAGAAATGTACGAAAAAAAAAACCCCAAAAAACATTATTATTAAATTAATTCCAAAAAAAATAATAATAATTAGCGGACGTACGGGATACGTTGATGCCGTGTCACGTTCCCCGCGCCCGCCCGCGCAGGTCGTGTCGCCATAGTAACCGGACGCTTGTTCCCCCGACCTCCAGAAAGAGGAGAAGGACTTGGCCACGATGTGCAAGCGGCTGATGGGGGAAATAGTGCACGGCGCCTGCACGCTGCGATGGAGGCAGCGCGGGGACCAGCTGGTCTTCGAGGGCGCCGACATCGTCGGGAAAGGTAACCCCCCCCCGCCGTGGAGCCTTACCCAGCATGCACTTTGTTCTCTTCCAAACCGAGGTATTATGGTATGAGTTGGTATTTATAACCCCCTGCAGTTCATCGTACCGTCATACGTCGTCAGATACGCTCATGGGTCATCCAGCCGGTAAGATCAAGTAATCGCGTGGGGGAGCCCCGCCGCCTCCCTCTAAACGGAGCCCAGGCTGCTTCACTCGAACGCTTTTCGAGTTTGTCGACGTGGGCGAGGCCTGTGTCCCCCCCTCAGCGCCGGACGCCACTGAGGCTCGTTGCGGATGAAACTAAAGAAAACATGTCGCTCATCTAC
Source organism: Zeus faber (assembly GCF_960531495.2). NCBI lineage: Eukaryota > Metazoa > Chordata > Actinopteri > Zeiformes > Zeidae > Zeus > Zeus faber. Next base: position 6,355,134 of record NC_137208.1, read on the forward strand.
GAACGACAAAAAAAAACAAAAAAAAACAAAAAAAAAACCCCCATAAAAACATTTCCGTACTTTTTAAAATTATTTATTTTATTTTTAAACACTGTTGCCGACTCGCAAAGCGGAGAGTGATTCGCGGTTTTCCGCTCCGTCTTCAAAAGTCTGCTTCTGCTCTGAGAACTACTTTTTTGATCGAACCCCCGATTTGACGCATCCGCTCGTTCCTCTCTCCCCCCTCCCCCTCCGCAGTGGACGCTGGCCTTGCAGATCGCTACTACAAGGAGATCCAAAAGGTAAATCGCAGAGTCCCTATGAACCCACAAACCTGCTTCCCCGGCGGCTCCGGCCCCCGGCACGGTTCACCTGAAGTGCCGTTTTAACGAGCCCCCCTCCCTCCCTCCCTCTTGTGCCGCAGGAGAAATCCCAAGCCAACTCGGGAGACAAGACCACCCTGATCGCCATCCTGGCGTCGTGCGGAGCTCTGCTGGTGATGATCATCGGCCTCGCCGTCTACGCCTCGCACCACCGCAAGCCCTACAACGAGAACCAGGTCAGGCGACGCCCCGGGGCAACGCTACCCTGGGCATCCTACCCGCGAAAACGCGACCGCGGTGGGACCCGAGGAAAGGCGGCGGCATCGGCCTCCGCCTGCGGTCCGCTGCGGTTCCAAGCGCAGAGGGAAACAGGCGGCAAGGCGATATGTACTGACTTGTGCTTTTGACGCCTTTGTGCAAAATAAATAGGAAACGGCGGCAAAAGCTCCCGATGGCAACAAAATATAAATCAATAATTTAGATTAACCCCCCAAAAAATGGAGGGGGCGCGATCCCCCCGTCTGGGTGGGGTTTTTTTTTCCGGCTACTTGGTAAATAAATAAATAAATATCCTACACGCAGGTAGATTTGAAATGATTTTATAACAAGTACGACTCGTTTTGGAGCTTGCACAGCGGCGTCACCCGCAGCGCCGACCTGAAACCGGACGTTTTAAGTGCAATATTAAAATGAGATGCGTGTCTCAAGTCTTCCGTTGCAGTTTCCGTGCTGCGCCACCGGGCGGCGCCGCTCGCCGGTGCCGGCGTGGCCGGGCGGAGCGGCGAAACGGCGGGTCGGCAAAACTGACCACTTGGAGCCGCGTTGTTTTCTTTTTTTAACGGAATCCCGGTTCTGAATCAAACTCCCCGCCTTGGCCTTTCTCCTCCGCAGCAACACCTGACGGAGGAGCTGCACACGGTGGAGAACGGCTACCACGACAACCCCACGCTAGAGGTGATGGAGGTGCAGCCGGAGATGCAGGAGAAGAAGATGCCGCTCAACAGCGAGTTCAACGACGCCTGGATCGTGCCCATCGACAACCTGCCCAAGGAGGAGCTCCTGGACGAGGAGGACACCCACCTGTAGGGCGGAGCCGGGGGCCCAACCAGGAAGAAAAAACAAAAACAGACCGAGAGATGGAGATGATGATCGACCAACCACACCCTCCTCCCCCTCCTCCTCCTCTCACTTCTTCCCGAAAAACACCTCCGCTCGTCGTGAGGCGGAGGACGGACTCTCCACCCTCAACATGACATGGATCACACTACCTAGTACTACCTAGTACTACCTAGCACTACCTAGTCTCCCAATCAACGTCCCGTGTGAAAATAGATCGTCAAAGAGAGGTAGAGTACAAGTAGAGTAGTGATAGAGTAGAGATAGAGGAAGAGCAATGATAGAGTAGAGAGAGGTAGAATAGTGAGAGGTAGAGGCAGAGTAGAGGTAGAGTAGTGACAGAGGTAGAGTAGTGATAGAGCAGCGACAGAGTAGAAAAAGCAGCAGAGTAACAACAGCACAACTCCCTCGGCGCCGTGAGAAAGACGCCGAAACCGTCTCGCTCGCGCGAACGCGTGCGCAGCTTGTTTTCCGCGAGGAAGCGAGACAAGACCCTCGCGTGCCCGACAATCTGGACGACCTGGGAGGCTTCTCATTTCCTGAACCATCCCGGCGAGTTGTTTTTATTAATAATACCTAATTCAGGAGGTAGGCCAGAGATCAAACCAAGCGTTGGGCCACGCTGGTAAACTAACGCTAGAACAAAAATAGATGCTAAAAGCGCCGGCACGTCCACGGAGGCCAGCTGGCGTGGAGATTTTAATGCGATGCATTTTGGCGACGTCCCGCCCTTGGACTCACCGTCCATCCGCACAGGTGTGGGAGGAGTCTTGTCTTTCCCAGCGATGGAAGGTCTTCGTCGTCAGATGCAGGGTCTTCCTTTGAACACCCTCCTTTAGGTGCACGCTGTAAATTAGGGGTTCCCAAACTTTGTTTTTATGCCATAAAAAAAAGAAAATATTAATTATTAACTATATATAACTATTTAAATAAATACATAAATAATTAAAAAATAAATACAAATTCAAATAAAACAAAATAAATAAACAAGTAATAATCACAGACCACTATGGGGCCACAAACCCAAGTTTTGGAACCCCTGCTGTAAATAGTCTGTTTTTAATTGATGTTGCGGTGAGGTCTTGGGGGGGGGGGCGTGACATTGTGATGTCACGATAAAATACTTTTTTTTTTTTTTTTTCTCCTTATTTCCACTGCAACAAATGTTAAATAATATATAGTCACCACTGGTCCAAATCATATCAACTGTAATCAATCACCTTGGGCACTCAAATTACAAACCACTTTAAAGTTCATGTAATGTTGACGAGTGTGTGTGTGTGTGTGTGTGTGTGTGTGTGTGTGTGTGTGTGTGTGTGTGTGTGTGTGTGTGTGTACAGTTTTTATTCTACTTGTGAAGTTTTGTTTTGGTTTTTTTCCACCAAAATATGTTACCAGTATTTTATGTATTTATGGTTGGTTTGCTGACAAAGCGTAACCACAGGGGGTCTGACACACTGGAAGCTGTAAATTTGAACGTTGGCCTTGCACTTCTGCTATGGCGGACATCTTTTTTCTTTCTTATACCAGAAAATGTAATAAATAAAGTGTTTTTACCTAACTGCCTCACACTGTCTTGTTTTTTTTGGGGGGTTATTTCACCGATCAACTGGAAGTTATTTCAAAGCCGTTGCTGGCATTTGTATATTATTCTCAAAGCAAATCCGAACATGTGCTGCCGATCCCAGGACGGTCACATTATACCAAAGTCAAATATGGGATCGGTTTGTATCCCGGAGTTTCTGTCTTTTCTTATATTCTTGACAGAGATGAGTCTAAAACATAAACTGACAGGGCTGTCAGCGTCAGTTTATTATTATTGTTGATGGTGTGCTGGGCGGTAGCTTTAGTCCCCCCCGAGAGCCGTGCAAAATCTGGGGGAGACTGGACCAGGGGAGGCCGGCGGGTGGGAGGGAGCAAAGCAAAAGCGAGCAAAGTGGATCCCAAGTCCCGGACCAGGGGCGGCCGAGCCCGTCTCCAGGACGACAACCGGGCAAATGTGTGGCTTTCGCCGGGCGTAGGGTACGCGACAGATCTCAGACAATAATTTCACATTTAGAAAGACTCCGTTCCCCTACAGATACATGTCGGTGAGACATTCCAAAAAAAGCCATCTTAATTATAACAACATCCTCACAATGTGTTCATCGAAGAATCAATATTTCTTTGATGCTTGGGAAAGAAAATCACCAAGTGATTATCAAGTAAAATGTCCCCCCCCCCTCACCCCCATTGGCCCCCATAAAAATAATAATTGCTTAAATCTTTTTTTTTTTTTCCGTCTGCCTGGACAGCGCCCAGTTCTTGTGCAAAAGCGGTGAATCGACCAAACTCCTTTATAAAAAAAACAAAACAAACAAATGAACAAAAAAAAACAACAAGGTTGGATTTGGGTGGTTTGTTTGGGACGGGGGTGAGACCAGCGCCCCCTCTAGTGGCCGCCCGTCACGTAGCGGGAACCCAGAGACCACGCACGAAGCCCATGGACAAAATACAATCTTTATTCGTTATATACATTACATACAATGCAGTACTACACGCCTTCCTACACATTCACTGGATCCACAGGAGCCCCAGCCCCGCGGAGTCACCAGTCCAACCTCCCCAACGCCGCCCGACCCCGAAACTCCACCGACCCCTGCTCCGCCAGACGGAGAGCTGAGATGACAAGACTCAAGAGATGAAAAACAGACGTTTCGTCGAGTTGACTCCACCCCACCCCCCGAAAATAGCGGGGGGGACAAAAAAAACAAACAAACAAAAAAAGGTTATATTTGGCATTGCGAGTGGTTTTTTTTTTTTTTTTTTTTTTTTCCCTCCCCCCAAACAAAGGTGCTTTAAATGCTTCTTTTTAAACAGTTTCCTTCTGGCACTGGAAACTAAAAGTCAACTACACAACGTCTAATTTTAGTAAATAAATCATAAATAATAACTCCTCTCAAGGTTCTTTGTAGTTTTTTCCACTTTCCTATAAGGTATTGTTTTTGACGCACGAGGGAGGGGCGGGCGGGCGGGCGCACACACACACACACACACACACACACACACACACACACACACACACACACACACACACACACACACACACACACACACACACACACACACACACACACACACACACACACACACACACACACACACACACACACACACACACACACAGAGGTTTTAAATGAAAGTCTGAAAACAGGAAGCCCTCGGTCCTCAAGTCACTTATCACAGGAAAGTACATTTTACGACCTCCGGGCTTTTGGGTCGAACACTTTCCCCTCCGCGAGTGCCTCGAACAGACGCCCCCCCCCCCCCCCCCCCCCTCCCCTCCCCTCCCCTCCCCTCCCCCCCAGCAGCTCCCATAAGTTGAACCGCTTTTGCACCGCCGGGCCACCCCCCCGCGGTGACGTCACAGCACGCGGGAACAGGATCACAACGTGGCATCGAAGCGCTGCGGCCACTGACACAAAATGTCAATATTTTTGCAGTAAATCTCTATAAACTGGGTCGAGATACTTTTGTTTTTAAAGCAACAAATGACATTCACCACAGTATTTCCGTGAATGTATTAATGTAAAAAACGAAAAACGGTCTCGACAAGTGTTACCTGTCGCCCTGACAGAAGAACCGGTATCCTAGTCAACTTATCGGTAATCACCGCACAGAGTCAAGAAGCAGGCCTAGAGAATTATGGGTAAAGCCCCCCTTTAAATCAACACTGTACGCCGACGCCAGGAATCAATATATTAATTTTACACAGGGGCGTATAAATTAGGGTCAATAATTAATAGTCTGGTAAAAGCACAAATCATCTGTTCGTCAGCGGCAGAAAGATCATAATTCATTATCCGTCAATGAATAATTTCTTTTCTGGGAGGCAAATAGAATCATTTCTTCTTGTGTAAGTCCACAGCAAAACAAAAACAAACACCTCATTGAGTGACGACGTGAGGCTAGTCAGCCGCCGGCGCCGACAAAGTACAACCTGAACGGAAAACCGATGAGCAACATTAAGACAGAGCGCGCGCACGCACACGCACGCACGCACACACACACACACACACACACACAGGCACCAAGAGAGAAGGTGACAGAACACAGTGGCCCGCCAACAGGGGCCCCGCATCGAGCTCACAGACGACTCGAAAAATCGTCACCGCCGCGAGTTCCTGGATAACCAGACAGAGCTCCCGACGGAGCGTTCCCCAGCCGAGGCCGGACGGCAACGCTCCGTCTGGAGAGGGGACATCAGCCGAGAGGTTCTGGACGTCTGGGCTCGGTCGGCGGAGCCAGGGGGACCGGACGCCGCTGGCGTCTTCTGAACCAAAACGACCGAATCGGCGCCGGCTCTGATTACCAAAAAAACATTCGACCTACGAACCTACTGCCGAAATAAGGGGTGAACATGGAACAAAGCCACAAAAAATGATAACGAAAAGAAAATCCACCGAAACGCATTAAATATCAATAAATATTGAAACCAGAGCAGACGAACTGAGGACTTTCAAACAGTTTTCTGTGAAAACTGGAATATTGGCACCAGGGGCGTCAAACGACGCATATGTGCTGGTGAGATTCATGGGTTTAGGAGATATACACGTTGGTCTTTCAGTGTTGTTTCCGATTATGTAGTAAAAAATAAAATAAAATAAAAAATCCGTGACAAGGGCAAACATCTGCGCAGCAAAAAAAAAAGAAAAAGACACAATTTTCTTATCGAGACGCCCAGGAAAGACACAGACTTAGTTGTGTGAGGCGGGGGGGCGATGATAATAATAATAATAATAAAAAAAAAATAATAATAATAATAATAATAATCATGAAAAAAAATCCAGGTTCAAAAAGTAAAGATCCCATCTCCGCGTCTTGGCTCCAGCCGTGCACCGATCCAGCCTCCCCCCCGGGGCGACTCAAAAACCCGGGGCTGGCGTTCCCCTCTCTGAACCCGGACTCTCTCACAACCGGACATTTTGATCCAAAAACCAAGGGGCTGGGCGTGGCGTGGAAGGACGAAGGCGTCGGCTCTGCTTGTTTGTGTGTTGTATCTGTGGTTTGGTGTCTGAAGACGCTGAGGGGGTGAATCCACGACCCAAGGAAATCAACCACCCCGTCCTGCAGGAAGAACCTCCAAATGAAGGAAACGGAAGCAGCGTTTGGCAGATCTCATGGTTCTTTACCTGCTACAAAATGTGACAATTTTTTATTTACCCCCCCCCCCCCCCCCCTCTTCTTCCCGGGAGCAGCGAGCGAAAGGAAAAAGGGGAGAAAGTCGCCATTCGGGTCCCCTCCCCCCCCGCGTCCAAATACGCAGCGCCGTGGTGTCCCCGCGCCCGTCAATCACCCCCGGCACCACCTAAAAACCCCCGCCGGCTTCGCTTCCGGCTCCTTCTGCTTCCAGCGCCAGGACCTGCCAGAGGTCGAAAGGTCACGATTCGATCGTTCTGAGGTCAGAGCGAGGACTCAACTTCCAAGCCCCGCCCCCGTCCAATCAGGAGTGCCGTCGGTGCCGTCGGTGCCTCCCCCCTCCCCCAAAAAATATATAGTATATTATTATGTTTGTTTTTTGTTTTTTTTCACACAGAGATTTCAAACACCCAACAAAACGGCCGACACCCTCGTTGGTCCGCCACAAAGAAGGGCGAGGGGTCTGGGACGTACGTGGCCTGGGCCCTCCATGGGGCGGGGCGTGGCACGGGGGCGGGGCACAGGGCGGGGCGTGGACTACAGCGTGATGAGGTCGACCAGGTTGCCCTTGGGAGGAGTCATACTGTCCGGGAAGAAGTTGACGAGCGTGTCGAAGAGCTGCGTCCGCTGGGCGTAGGTCTGGTCCACGTCTGAGAAACCTGGAGGGAGGGAGAGAGGGAGAGAGAGAGAGAGAGAGAGGGGAAAAGGAAAGACTTCTTCTCAGACGTCTTTAAAAGTGTCCACAGCCCAGGCCCAGGGACATTTAGGAAGCTTAAAGCTATAAAGAAGGCGTCTTAAAAAAAGAAAAGAAAAAGGAGGCGGGTTACGGTTTACAGAATTTCATCCAAGGAAATCGGGGAAAACTCAAGTCTGACCTCATCAAATCAAATCACATGCATTTTATATATCAGACACTTCCAATCAAATACTGACAGCTACTGATAGATGTGCTTCAGCCAAACACTCATTTCTCTGGGTGAAAAGAGGCTTAAACATTTGATTATAATTGTGTCTTGTATTTTGATGTTTCTTCAAAGCAGCAGCAGGCTCCTTATAAGTTACGTCCCGGCTTTTAAATGGACTTTGGGATATTAAACCTACTTCCTGTAAACCATGTTCACTGATTTAAAGTAAAAAAAAATTAATACAATTCAAATAAAAAAAAAAACCAAAAAAAAACACGTTTTACCGCCACGGCAGGAGCCGGGGATGCTCGGGGAGCACATCGCGGGTCCTGCGCTTTTGGGGGGAAAAAAACCCCGAAACAAATCAAACCAAACTCGGTACCGACGTCGTGCGTGGTGGGTCCCAGGGTCGGTGCCCTCCAGGAGGGGAGAGAATCAGGGGGGCGTGGGGCGGCAGAGCAGTTCTTACCCAGAGGGATGAAGTCAGAGCTGGACTTGAAGAGCGCCGAGGGCAGGAGCTGAAACTGAGAACCACAAACAAAAAAACAACAAAAAACAACAAAAAAAACAACACACACCTCAGTTTGGTTTGCGCAGCGAAAAATGAAAAAAGACAAAACAGATCCCACGTCACACTTAATGTCCGCTCGCCCCCAACGCCCCGGAAAAAAATAAATAGACAAAATACCCCGACTCGGCCACGTACCTCTTTGGTCTCCTGGGGGTCGGTGTGGTCCACGGTCAGAGAGAGGTCGTTCTGCAGGTACTTCAGGGCGTTCAATGGTTCAGACTGGGCTTTCTCCTCAAACCTGAACGTCACAAAAAGGGCAGGCGGGCGGGAGGACAAGCCGGGCAGGTGGTTACGCCAGGCGGCCACCAGAGGGCACCGCACGCTCAGATATCACCTTTCGGGGGGGGGGGGGGGGGGGGGGGTTCTGTTCCCGTGTCAATCTGCGGTTTCGAGTCCGGCACCGACACATGTGTGATGGGGGGGGGCTTTACCAGAGCATTTCACAGAACAAGAGTCCAACGCGGGAATTTCAATTCGTTTGTGACTGCAGCGGTGGTTGATTTATGCACGGAAATGGTTGCGTAACCTCCCAAGTTACAATTTTCAGAACCATTCAGAAACCAAAACAACAGATTTGAGTCGAATCGGCATTTTTTTTTTCTTTTAACCCAGGCTTTGTGGTTTCCTGTTATTTTTTGATGTTATCAGATGGCCTATTATGCATTATATTGCTGTCTTGTTAAAACTGTGTTTTGGAAGCTCCCGCTAGCTATTATGTGAAATTAGTTATTATTATTATTAACTTAATAATATAATGAAAATGTTAAATTTATTATTATTTTTTTTTTTTAATCGTATTGGGTTTTTAGCCACTACTGCATGTTTTGTTTGTCTAGTGTTTCGATCATGTCTCAGACCGTCATTCATTGTGTGGAATGTATTGAAATAGCTGAAATCTTAAAATTAAGTTTGACCAGAACCAGAACCACTGATCCATATGCTCTGAGCATGATGGTATGTTTGTGTGTGTGTGTGTGTGTGTGTGTGTGTGGTGAAACAGGGCACCTGTATTTCCTGATCAGGTATCTGCAGTGCCGTAGCAGGTATTCCTTGGAGGGCCGACAGAGTTTGAGGGACCAGAAGTCGTCCAGCCGCATCTTCGGAGAGCAAGACTTCCCCGGATTGCCGCCAAACAGGTAGTGCACCTGTACACGGCAAAGCACGCAGACACTGAGCTGGTTGGAAGAGTGAGCAATTCGCTGTTTTTGTTTTCCTGATCACATGAGACAGTGGGGATATTTCTTCCATCTGAGGGCGCTGGTTTTATTTTTGTGAATGTTCATCCATTGAGACAGTTTACCAACCACAACGAGCTACGCTGCTCCCTGGGCCTGTGCCTGATCTGAGCATGGCGGACCTTGCCACCGACAATGGAAACAGCAAATAGACGAGCACATTGCATAACGCAAAGTGCCAGCTAAAAAAATAAAAAATGAAAAAATAAAATAAATAAACAAACAAATAAATAAAAACAAGTATAAAATATGCAATTTTTCGTAAAAATTATCTTATGGATTACCACTTTAAGTTTTGACAATCAATAGGACCCTAGATGATAGAGACATTTAACCCAATCATGCTGCAGAATGTCAGCTTTTGAAATGTTGGCATTTTTTATTTATTTATTATTATTATTTTTTAATCACATTAGCCTTGAAAAGCAAAATGTCAATTGAAAGCAAGAAACACAAATCTATAAAATATAAGCAAACAATAATACGGCAGCTGAAGGAGCGGGGCTTGGAGGCCGCTGACACAAAATGCACAGTCATCACGAATCACAGAATAATGATTCATCGTAATACAGAGGCACGTATAACACGGCGGCACTAGTGTGTGTGTGTGTGTGTGCGTGCGTGCGTGCATTCATACACTGTCTCCTGCAAAACATGATCAAACAAATAAACAAAAACAAAAAAACAAAAAAACAAAAACGCTTCAGAAACGTCCGCTCGAAAGCAGGCCGCTCTGTTCGACCGCAGAGCCTTGATGTGGGAAAAAATTTAAAAAAAAAAAAATGTACTTTCATTCTCCGTGTTTGTGGTGGACAGTTTCCCAGGACGCTTTGAGGCCTGGGAGGACGGCCCTGAGCTCTTTATCCGGGGGAGCCGTGAAAACCAAGACCTTGTGGTCATCTGGCCGTCTGAATGAAAAGGAAAGGGCTCGCCTTCGTTTCAAACACCACACACCGCGCTCAAACCAAAAAGGAAAAAAAATAATCAAATGTACTTTTTGAAAAACTGGAAGCTCACACGATGGAGGTTCATTCTGGCATTACGAAATTAAATTCGAGGACTTTCAAGTTCTTTCTTTGAGCGTTTTTTTTTCTCCCCATTTTAAAGAGGACTGCACACAAAACAAATATAAATCCACTTTCAATGTGATGATCTCCATGTGTTATGTTTTTATGTGTTTTCATGTCCTCACTCTTGTAAAACAGATTTTAAATCTCAATGAGACAAACCTGGTATAATAAAGGTAAAATAAATATAATATAAAATTAAAATATAATATACTAGTCTCATTGTCATTATATATATTAGTATATCTATAATATATCTGTATATTTATTATCTTATTGTGTCTGTTTCCAACCATGCTGGATTCAACTGACATGTCCCTGGCATCATCTATGTGGTAAAAGAGATTCTGGAAAATGCTTTAATTAAGTTACGATGTGAACGGGGCGAATATCCCAGGTTTTCAATGATCACATTTTTCCCCCAAGGACTTTTCAAGCCCTTCAGCACAAAAAAGGGGCTAGGGGGGTGAAATTCAAGCACTTCAAGGACCCGAAAGAACCCGGCATTAGAGTCACACGTGCCCTAAGTTTTATTTTGAATAACTGGTATTTGGCGTCACCTTGTGCATCTCGTCGTAGACCAGCTGGTGGGCGAAGCGCGGACACGGCTCCTCCTCCTGGAGCGACTTGGTGGGGTTCTCTTTAACCGCCTGGTCGTTCTTATACACACACGACCTGAGTCGCGCGCGCGCACACGCGCGCGCACACACACACACACACACACACACACACACACACACACACACACACACACACACACACACACACACACACACACACACACACACACACACACACACACACACACACACACACACACACACACACACACACACACACACAGTGTATATAACCCGACGGCAAATCCTCCATAACAAATTGCTCGGGATGCAGCGATTGTGACATTCTGGGCTGATACCGGTAACGACGTTTAAAATAACAATTTGGCCGATGCATATGTTTTCTGAGTTCCCATGAAGGCAGCGTCACTCGAGTTCCCATGAACCCGGCATCACTTCCTGCTTGGAGCGCTGCAGAGGCTTCTAAAATCGATCGCCGACGCCATCATTCTCTCGGACGGCTAAAAATAAATAAATAGAAATTGCTAAAATGGGTCGCAAATATACTTTGGCAGCTGGTAATATACCGGGGCGGCCTCGCCCAAGTAAAGTCTATGTGCGGGAAATACTGGATAAACATCAGCAACTACCATCGGTGAATGTCATCTAATTAGTAGTCAACAGGGTGAATATCGGTCGATACCGATGTACGGCCGAGAAATTGCTGCATCCCTGCAAATTGCATTTCACACACAGAATATCCTGACTCCAAAATAATCTATACAGCGCACACACACACACACACACACACACACACACACACACACACACACACACACACACACACACACACACACACACACACACACACACACACACACACACACACACACACACACTCTTTATATTTATTTATGTGTGTGTGCTCCATACCAGTTGTTACGGGCGATGTCGTAGATCCAGAAGGAGTTGCGGACGTTCTCCTCTCGCTTGTCCTTGTCCTTGCTGAGGCCCGACAGCACGTGGATCTCGTTGAGCTCGGGGTCGATGGTGGCTCGCTGGGTGAAGCCCGTCATCGGCACTGAGGGAGGAGGTTAAAAACACCAACATTTGATTCACGTTACTGTATTGATTAGTACATTTTAGGTGATAAACCCACTGAACTCTACGACAAATTCATAGCCAAATGTTTTTTTTGTTGAGCTTATTTTGTATATATATATATATATATATATAAAAAATAAAAAAGGATAAAACGTGGCAAAAAGCATGACAACTCGTCTTGAAAACTCCCGTATTCTTTTTAACCCAAGCCTTATTTATTTTTTCATTGGGAGCCACAGATATTGAGGGACGGGACGGACGGACAGATCTAACAGGAAGGACAGGCAGTCATCAGTCATCTGTCTGCGTCACTCAAGCCAGAGATCAGACATCAACAACATGGAGAAGCTGCTGAGAAGGGGGGAGAGAGAGAGAGAGAGAGAGAGAGAGAAACCATAAAATAAACTCTGGACCAACACAGAGAGAGCGAGAGAGGCAGAAAGAGAGCGAGAGAGAACAAGAGACCGAAAGAGAGAAGAAGAGACGGATACATAAAAGCAGAGACAAACAGAGAGAGAGAGAGAACACAGTGTTTGGGTTTGCCGCTTCCTTCCTGCCAAAAGACACTCTGTTCTTTCTCACTCTCGGCTTCGTTCCTTTGAAAATTTCAGCTCTCTCTCTGTCTTTCCTCCCTCCCTCCCTCCCTCCCTCCATCCGTCCATCCGTCCACCGTCCGTGTCCAAATTCACCCTCTCCAGCGACCGGCCCCCTCTTGCCCCTCCCTCTTCTAATCTTTCTCACTCACTGCAAGGAGCAGCCAAGAAGCACAACGCACACACATTTTAATTTATTACATTTAAAAAGACACATTTAAAAAAATATTAAATCAGATTTTGGATTATTTTGAGACAAATCATCCATCGCTGATAAGTACAATATATTTGGTAGGAGGCAGTCGTCGAATATTTGGTAGAAATAATTTCGGTTATGAACGAGAAAGATTCTGATTTGAACAACAGTTTTAAAAACTCGATATGGCTATTTAATGACCTATTCAAGTACTCTTAAAGGCCTCATATTTTTTTTCTATTTTTTTTTATGTTCCAAACCCGAAAACACGGACATTAAAAATATAAAATAACATAAAATCAAAAAAATGTGAGCTATCGCCAGGAAAGAAAAAGGGGTCAGGGGTAACGTGAAATGTGTGTGCCGACTCGTCAAGTGGCTAAAACTCACTTTGACACAGGTATGGCCCTTTAAGATGCCAGGAAACAAGTGCTGCGTCATCCCTTTCGTGTCGCTTATATAAAAAAAGAAGGGGAAAAAAAAAAAAAGGGAACGAGTGGGAGGGAATCTGCGAGAGCCGCTCTGACCCAGACAGACTGAACAGCAGCTTGATCCAGCGGTCGTGAAACAGGCCAAAATAAGACGAAGCGCTTCAAGGCCTCCGCTCCGCCGTGCGCCGGTTGCCCATGTCCGACGCGCCCGTCTTTATCCGCCTTTGCCAAACCTCACCCATGCCAGAGTCCTTCTTGGTTCCGTCCGATATGATTTCCACGTGATCGCCGTCCACGTCGTAGCTGAAGAAGTCGTTGAGGTACGTCTTCGACCGCTGGCCGCCGAACACGTAGAGGCAGCGATTCCTCTACGGAGAGAGAGAGGGAGAGAGAGAGAGAGAGAGGCGGCGGGGAACGGAGGAAAAGGAAGAGCTGCACATCAGAGAACGAGAGACCATACTGTGGTTTCAGGCGAACTGTAAAAACACACCCACACACCAACTAACCCGACAATAAGTGTTTCCCAGTTGCCCTTGATTAGATAAGAGCGTTTTTTTGGACGAATAAAAATTTATTATTGCAGGTAAGCACTGTACACTTCGTTCAAGGCAGATGTTAGTATTATAACCCCACCGTAAGTAAAAAAAACAAAAACAAATAAATCAGAAAAAAAGACTATTAAATTACTTTTAAGGTCCAATTTGTCAACTTTATTTAACAAATATTTAAGGACTTTAAGGTCCTGCAGAAACCCTGTTCATCCCGCCGCACTGATTAACCCTTCCAAAGACGGTGCGACACGTGACAACTTCGACAAAAAGGATTTTCTAATTATATACCAATCATGAAGCACAGACGTCGGCGTGCCAAACGCCGTGCGACTAGCCCCCGGCCTCACCGTGTGGAAGAGCATGCAGTGTCCGATGCGGGACTGCACGTCCTCGGGGCCGGCGTTGCAGGAGTCCTCCCGCAGGAGGCTCCAGGTGGCGGCCTGGCAGTGGAAGGCGTACAGGCCGCTGAACTGCGGCTCCGACGTCCGGCTATCCTCCATGCTGCCGTTGCACGTCAGGATGCGCCCGCCGAACGTGTAGATCATGTGCTTCTCCGAGTCCATGCACATCTAGGGAGGGGGGGGGGGGGGGGGGGGGGGATGAAGCTACATGGTTGGTCCGCTCGCCAACTTTAGACAGTAAAACATGAGGGAACATAATTATACTTCCTACCCTTCTGGCTCACTGCAAACCACGCTGTCTGTTTTGTGAAGAAATTTATATTTTGGCAAGCAAAAGGTGCATAAAATAGTGATGGCTATTAAATAACGGGATAGCTTCAACCATTTTCAAGTCTCCAACCGACCACCACCTCCGAAGGTCCACACAACCCAAAGCCGCTCTGCTATTGGTCAATACCACATATCTCATATTTTTCACACATGTTGAAGTTTTGCACCAAGGGTTGAACTGGGCACCGAGACTTTTTTCCTTTTTTGACGACTACTAATTCACGACGACAGTACCGGAAGCAAACCCACCGCCACAATTACATCGAAAATGAACCACATTCGGCACAAAGTGCGACTCGTTCACAGGGGTGTAATAAGTGACGCCACCTGGTGGTCGAACACCAGCTTGGGCCCTCCGTCGGCGGACGTGTCCTCGCTGAGCAGCGTCCAGGCGTTGGCGTCGATGTCGTAGCGGTAGAAGTCGCTCTTGAGGGATTTGCTGTTCCGGACGCTGGAGTCCAGGTAGCGGCCCAGCGTGTAGATCTGCCGCCGCTGGGAGTCGATGCACATCTTGTGGCAGGACCGGGCGCTCGGACCGCTCTGGAGAGTGAGAGAGAGAGAGAGAGAGAGAGACGGACACGCATGAAGACAGCGGGGGGCTCTCAAACCTTTTTACACCAATAAACAGAGGACCCAGCCAGCCCCCCGGCAAGGACACTCACTGCGCACTTAATTAGGGAACACTATACTAATACCGGGCGGGGCCTCGCCTTGTTTCCCAAAACAGCCTCTGTTCTTCTTGGCGTGGATTCCACAAGATGGTGGAAACATTCCTTTGAGATTCTGCTCCGTGTTGAAGTGCTGCCGATGTGTCGGCTGCGCATTCACGCCCCGAGCCTCCAGTTGCATCACACCCCAGAGGTGTTGGGACGTCCCGTGACCGGGAAGGCCACCGAAGGGCATTGAACCCGTTGTCACGTTCACGGAACCGGTTTCGAGACGACTTTTGTGCCGCGGTGCGTTATCGTGCTGGAAGTAGCCGTTAGAAGACGGGCGTGGCCGCGAAGGGACGCACACGGTTGGCGACAATGCTCAAATAGGCTGCGCTCAAGAGATGATGGATTGGCATTGGCGGGCTCAAAGCGTGCCAAGAAAAAAAATGCCCCCACACTATGACACCACTGCCGCCAGCCTGGACCGACAGAAGCCGGGTCGGCTCCATGGCTTCCTGCTGTTGGCGCCAAAATTCCCACCCTACCATCCGTGCGCCTCAGCAGTCATGGAGATTCGTCAGACCAGGCTACGTTTTTCCCAGTCGTCAACTGTCCGGTTTCGGTGAGCCTGTTGAGATGCCTGCCTGCCTTCTGAGATGTTCTCCTACCTGCCACACTTGTACAGAGCGGTTATTTGAGTTACCGTAGCCTTTCCGTCAGCAAGAAACCAGTCCGGCCGTTCTCCACTGGCCTCTCTCGTCGATCAGTCATTCGAGGGGTTTCCGTCCGCAACTGCCGCTTGCTGGATGATTTTTTGGGGCTTTTCGCACCATTCAGAGTGAACTCTAGCGACTCTTGAGCGTGGAAAATCCCAGGAGATCAGCAGCTACAGAAACACTCCAACCAGCCCGCCTGGCACCAACAACCATGCCACCGTCGAAAACACTGAGATCACATTATTCACCCGATTCTGGCGGTTGATGAAAAAATCGGCATGATTTTATGCATTGCACTACAGGATTGGCCGATTACATAATTACATGAATAAGTAGTTGTACAAGTGATCCTAATTAAGTGCTCAGTCAGTGCATGTCCCGAAAAACAATTTGATATTAGGCCTCACACTTCTACATGGGGAGAAACAAACACAAATCAAGGGCAATGTATTAGAAATAATTGAATTGCACCAATTCAAAATACTGTACTCAATGTCTAAAAGGAAATGATTATATATATATATATATATATATATATATATATATATATATATATATATATACACACACACATTGCATAAAAATGTTATATTTCAAAAAGTGTTAAGATGCACCCATTCAAAGGACACAAAAAAATAAAGATCAACTTTTCAACTTCCCCCCCAAAAGTTTTCACGGACCCCGCTTACAGAATCACTGCCCTAGAGAGTGGAGGGAGGAAGAGTAGGGGTAAAGTATGTCAGAGAAGCAGAGGAGAGCAGAGGTAAGAGTCAGACCTGCCAACCTTTGGAAAAATATTTGGAGTACCACAACAGTGTGATGGGGAGTCACCGCGGTGTCGGTTACCGCAACTAAATGACTCCATCAGTTATTCACAGCGTAGCGTCTGGTAACGACGTGAATCACATCGTATGCCAGCTACCACAGCTAAGTCTGACCTGCCGATTCTGATTTTCAATCCGTTGTACTTCCATACTAAAACACCGACTAATAAATATATTTTACACCAAATTTCCTTATCATTTGGTCCCATTGGGCAGACCAAATCTGCTGTACGTCAATGACAAATACACGGTGTGATCTGACCATGCTCACGTGACAGAACAGCTGCACATACGGACTAGACTGCAATGTTCAGTTACCACAATAGTGAGAATGCTGAATATTCACTATGGAACAATAATAGAACACGAAACTGTCCCTGAGTTCCAGTAAAATAAAAAACAACATGGAAAGGGTCACTGAGTTCCACCAAAATAGAAACTGGGACTGTACCAAGTTTCAGTATAAATTCAACCTGTAACTGGAAACAACAAATAACTAACATGGAAATGTCCAGTTCAAACTTCAAATGAAAGCCTCTTTACCTTTTAGGTGCAAATATACCTTTATGATCGTTTATATGGTACTCGCATTCCAAAATAAATTGCAATCATTGCAAAGAAAGAGTAATAATAATAAATGACCCACTCTTCTCACTCTCGTTCACTGGAACTCACCATGCATGAAACCAACCGAATCAAATTGAACGACTCGTTTTACCGAGTCACTCGTCCAGAACAGTTTGAAAAAAGTCAAACTTTACATCACGGTCTGAGCTCGAGCACTAGGAGCAACCACAGCAGACGCCCCGCTGTGACAGCGGCACATATGCAGTCTGCACAATGTTGGAATATTGTCAGCCGATAAAATATTAACACGGTCTTCGTTGACCTTGAAGTACCTCCAAACAGCCGACATTTTCTTTCTTTCACTCACTCTCTTTTTTTGAGCGTCAACTACATCACACTGCCTTCGTATTGGGTTTGAGTACCGGAGCATTTTTATGAGCGCACGACCACAGTATCGGCCGTGTACATTTGAACGGCACAGAATCTGAAAATACATCTGATCTGCGGGCCAACCGGTCACGGCCGATCATGCTTAAAGCGGCCGATGGATCGGCGCATCTCTATCACCAACGCTTTATATGTGAACATTGCAGTCACATTTTTTGCGCTTATTACTCCCCCACTTCCCATTTTACCCCAGCAATGCAGCGTTGGTGGTTAATAAAGCACCGCTGAGTATGAGTGGATGTTGAGTGAGTGAGAGGAGAGGGAATCACAGAATCACAGGTCGTAACATCTGGTCCAATCCCGGGGATGTCGTTTAAATACTGAATAAATGTACGCTATTGTTTTATATTTATTGATTGTTTTCCATAATTCAATTACAATATACGTATATATATAAAAATGTTTTTTGCGTGGTTTCAGCTCACATTCCGTACCTGCGTATTTTGACTCAGAATTGCGTGGTTGGTACACAAAATGCCTGCAGGCTGGCAGGTCTGCAGAGTAAAAGTGAAGCAGAGGTAGAGCAGCAAGCAGTCAAGGTAGAGTCGAGGCAGAGCAGAGGCAGAGAGAGGCGGACTAGACCCCCTCGTCCCCTTCCTTTTACAGGTAAATCTGTCACTTTCCAGCTCAGGGATTTGACGTCCGTCTGTGGTCTGTCTGAATTATGGCAAAGCGGTCAGTCAGTCGGCACCCGCTCACCTCCTTCTCAGTGTCCCTGGAGATGCAGGCCCACTGGTTCTCCTGGACGCTGTAGGCCCAGAAGTCGGCCAGGTCCTGGGTTCCGTCCCAGCCTCCAAACAGATAGACCGTCTCTGCAGGTGGGACAGGGGGTTAAGCACCGGCGAACGATTCAACATCAAGATATCCGTGTACAACCGGGGTGGACCCCGTCGACCCCCCGTTTCCAGGTCCCAGAATTCTAGCGACAACAGCAATAAAGAGTGTGTGACAAATGTTGTTCTTGTTATCATTTGAGGCAGAAAAACACAAATTTTACGTGTCACAATTCACATTTAGACCTTTAAGCACCAAGTGAGGCCAAATCTGATCCTGTCATGTGAAATTGATTATGACAGCTGCTTAATTTATTATATCAAGGAGAATAGAGGGGGCTCCAAAAATAGAAATGTAAAATTATCAAACAGATTTATTTATTTATTTTGAAATAAAATACATCAATAAAATGCCAATACATCAGCCCAGTCCAGAAATGTCCCCTGTTTGCATGTCAAGTGACACCATGTAATGTGGAAAACTGCACATGTCGACTAGTAATGTGCGCATGTGCACATGCGCACGCACGCGCCCAGACGCACGCACGCGCCCGTGCGCACGCACGCGCCCGTGCGCACGCACACACACACACACACACACACACGCGCACACACACACACACACACACACACACACAAAGAAGGCTTTTGTCTTGTCGCACGGCTCACAGGGAAGTACACGGTGGTAAAACATCGCCAAATAGTGTAATAACAATAGTTGTGTGTCTCCCGCTGAACAATAGAGCTGATTGATGTGCTGCTTTAAAAACAGCCCCCAGGTCAGTGTTGATTTAGATAAGGGGGGGGTGGGGGGGGGCAGAGATAAGACAAGGAGAGAGACACACATTATGTGGCAGAAAGGAGAAGGGAGAGAGAGAGAGAGAGAGAGAGAGAGAGAGAGAGAGAGAGAGACAGAGAGAGATCTATCTTGGGTGTGTTTCAATAATGACACAGCTCTGTGGGCGTGAGAGAGAGTATCTAAGAGTTCGTTTTAGGGCTGGGCGATCCTGAAAAATAAAAAGAAAAAAAAAGAAAACAACCTAATATCACAATACTTTTCGCCGAAAACCTCAAAACGCTACTCTGAGGATAGTTTCGGGTTGACTATTGGTGCTTTCTAAACTACATCACTACTTAATTTTGTCTTAAAAACATTTAACGTCATCACAATATGGGGATATCCAAAATCCCAGACAATATCTCGCATCAGCCCTAGTTTGTTAGTATCTGTATCTTCCATGTGTTTTAACAGTGAGAGAATTCTGCTGTGCGTGCGTGCGTGCCAGAGCAGAGATCTGAGCAGTGGTAATTTAAGAATGGGCGACACGCTAGGTTAGCATTAGCAGCCGCGCCCGCTCCATACGGCTCCACCGTCGCCCTGGAGGCTCGGCATTGTTTCCAAAGGTCAAGCGTGACGCAGGCCGGCTCCCATGCAGCTCCCTCCCGGCGCCTCCTTTTACCGCCAAGCGGGGGAGCGTGTCACCGTGCCGTTCCATGGTAAAGACACATCTACTTTTGGGGAACGGCACGAGGGTAAAGTGAGCTCGGGGGCTGCGCGGCATCCACCAAAAAAGGTATTTGCCGCCTTTCAAATGACCTCCACAGTCACTCATGCCACAGCATGCGGAAACATAAAAGACTGGAAGGCTCTGGGGCTCACGACATCAAATGATACAAAGCTTCTGGCTGATGCTGTTATGGGTGTGGCGACGTCTTAAAAACTTCATTAAATAAATAAACTAATAATTAAAAAATAATAATAATGTTTTGATTGCTTACTCAGGTTCCCTTTGTCTAAAAAGGTCCCGTGCCCTTTCTAAAGAAACACAATAACTTTAGAAATAACTGTTTTTATTCGTGCAACAACAACGATTTAGGTCCGTCCAAACCAAAAATTCTTGGAATTGTCCTGTCAAACGTTGATCGGTCGTAAAAATGCAACTTTACTCGGTCTCCTTACTTCATCACTAACTTTAACATCCGATTCTGATTGCGCCAAAATGTCACTGCGATTTCTGAGTGGTTCTAAGACGCTTGGTAAATACAGGTGGGTGTGTGTGTGTGTGTGTGTGTGTGTGTGTGTGTGTGTGTTTCCGTTTTCCGTTCACTACCGGATTTTGACCGGGAAAATCTGCAGATTACGATAATAATCGCGGTATCTTTTTCCCCTACGTCGATATAAAATAGACTCCATCATTTCGGTCAAGCCTCCCGCCGATCTGTTCATTTATGGAAGCGTGAGGAATGTGCCAACGGAAAGTCAATTTGGACGATCTAAAGCTGACCTTTTCACCCCCAACCAATTAGGTTTGTCGATAAGAGAGAGAAGCCCCGCCCCCCTCCCTGGGGGGCAGGTGGTGCTTGGAAACACACCGTTATTTTGTTTTATTTTATACGAGAAATATGAAGGCCTAAAGCTGAAGGAAATTCTGTGTGTTTTTTACGTGTTGCCCCAATATTTATTCATCTTTAAAATTGCGCCATGCACGTTGAGTCTACTGACGGGACTTATTTTATTTGGAATACAAAGTGTAAGGAAAAGTACCCTACTTTTCAATAAATAATAATATAAATCGACATGCCTTGATGTCATTCTGTATATAGCCTGCCTATCTGTTGTTTTGGAGCTCAATAAACACAGATAATATTTGACACATTTCCCCCATTCGTCTGAGACACTGAGAACTTCCAGGACACGTGGACCAGCACCGGTTGGTCGCAAAGGAAACTCTTGCGTGCGTGCGTGCGTGCGTCTCACTCTCACCGGTCTGGACGTCTATGACCATCTGATGGCCCCCCCTCATCCCGGGCCGGTTGTCGTCTCCGTCACCTGGAGGCAGAAGGAAGGGAGATGGAGGAGAGGAGGGGGGGGGGGGCGAGAGTGTCAAGAGAGACGGATAAAAGAAAAAAAGGAAAAAAAATAAAAATAAAAAAATAAAAATAAAGAATGGGTGGAGTAATGGGAGGGGTGCAGGGGGGGAGGGGGGACATTTTAGCTCCAGAGCGGCGCTGCCTCCATGGCGAATTGATGTGCCAGAGGATTTGGGAGGAGTCCCTACTAGAGTAGACGGTCTCACTGCTCATGTCGTCTCGGTTGGGCTCTTGGGCCGTTGTACCTTTGTGGCATTTGGGGATGATTTGGCTCCAGCGCGGCTTGTACTCCTGCTGGCTGATGTACTGGTTAAACAGGCCGTCTGGAGGGGGGGGGGGGGGGGAAAGAAACGGTCATCTAGCTGATGACAACGAAACTAAATTCCACCGACGCAACGTTAAATCCAGGAATACAATTCGTGACCCCCCCCCCCCCGGGGAGACGCATTTCAGGAGAGGGGTATTTTTGGTTCCGGTCACTGACAAAAACGCCCACAGCCACGACCACCCCCGACGCTTGTGTCACCGAGACCTCGGACGGCCTTGTCGATGAGCTCCTCGCAGGCATCGAAGTCGCCCCGCAGCACCAGCCTGTCGTGGAGGTGCGTGAGCATGGGGTGCTCCAGCGCCACGCGCGTCTTCTTCTGCAGCGACTCGAAGGCCTCCGTGTAGTTGTGCTGCCGGAAGTGTTTGAGGCAAAGGCGGATGGCTTCTTGTTCTCTGTACTACAGGGGGGAGGGAGAGAGCGGGAGAGAGGGAATGACCCCCGGTCATTTAAGGGGAGCGGTGCACAAACGAACAATATAGTCATTCTACCAGATATTTTGCTTGACTGTTACTAAAGGGCGAATTCCACCGCAAAGCTCCCAAACAACACAGTCATTCAAGGAATCGAGGCGTAAGCAATGGGAGCCTCCAGAGAAGCGGCCGCGTACCTTGCTGTACCAGTTAAGGCAGGGCTGCACCACGTCCGGGTCCTCGATGCCGTGCAGCTCAATGTACCAGATGCTGAAGTTAAAACTGGGACCCCACGACATCAGAGGCACTGGGAGGGGAAACAAAGTGTCGTTCATCGTCTCATCGGAAACCTTCTCTACCCCGTCAGATTGAGACGATTATAAAGATTTTCACGTTGCTGTCAACGTGAAGTAGAGCTGAAAGTCACTGTAAACTAGCTCCGTCGACTTTGCAGCTGTGGATTTTTCTGTAAAGTACCAAGCATCGCAGTACTCCCGATCCAGACATGGTATCTCTTTGCTTAAATGATATGGACGTATTCAGCAAAAATCAATACAAAAATACCGGTGTTGGTATTCTGCGGTCGGCCCCGGTGTTTCCTGAACTTCGCCTGGGGCAAAGAACTTTTCAGTCCGGAACGGGGCCAAAAAGCGCACCAATCACATGGGCTCTCACCTATTTTGACAAACCGGCAGGGAAACATCTGTTCGTCGATCTTGTGTTTTAAGGTGAACGTCTCCTTGTTGTAGTCGTTCTTAAGGCCGCTGGGGGAGAGACGGAGGGAACAGCAGAGGGAGTGAGGGCCATGTCGGTATTGCCGGATCGCAAATGTTGACGTGGGCTCAGATCATTGCACCAAAAATGAAGGCAGCCAGTCCCATGGCCAACGTGGAACATCGACTGAATTGAGACGACTGGAGATATAAAAAGATCAAATCAGCCAAAAGAGCAACTAATGGATTTTGGAAATTCACCGAAAAACACAAATTCTTCTACCATGGTTAGTGTCAACCTGGTCCATATTTTTTAAGTCACAAAATGTGTAGCCTCGGGAAGTAAATGTGTAAAATGCGACAACCATGAAAATGCAGTAAACAAAACAGCTGCGATTTGTCTGTCATTCATTTTGTGCCCTAAAACATGACAAGCTAATACAATAAAGTAACCATAAACTTGTGAAGAAACACAATGTATTTACTGTGAACATAACAACTGAGGTAAACAGTTGATCTCCAAACGACTGATGGAACTGGAAACGCCACTGGGATGGCAGCGTACGATTGTGGAATCTTTAACGATTTCACAAAGCGATCGCTGCCAGCTAAAATAACCACCATCACGTAATAATAATAATAATAATAATAATAACTGGGGCAGCTCCCACCGGATCTCCCCCTGATCTCCGTTTCGTTTCTCCTTCACCTGGACAACAGCTCTGTCATGTTCTCTTCACTCATTCCACCAAACACTTTGAACTTCTTCAGGTTGCAAACGTGCGTCTTCTCGTATTTCCCAAACGTGATGCTCTGAACGATCGCCGGCCTCTCCAATTTCAATATCAAGTACTGGAGAGAGGAGAGAAAGAGGTCGTGGGCGGGGGTCAAAAAGGGGGCACAGAAATAGAGCTACAAGTTAGTGCGTGTACGTAGCGTTCTCAGATCTACGGGAGAAGGTCACCCATTTTCAAAAGATTTATGCGCCGGCTTATCGACCGCGGCAGAGTCCATCTACCGCTGAAGGTACGCGGGCACTAAATTAAATCCATGAGCCGGATCCATACGTCATCGGTGCGCTAACTAGAAGGGACATTTAACAACAAATTGCAGAGGACTATCGGGACGGGAAGATGGAGACCGCCGGGCGGGACATTGATTCTACCCGTCACACCGAAGCGGAGGCATTTGGCCAAACCCCGGAGACCAACGTCTTTATGTTTGCCCTGTGAAAAATAATGACCGCGTATTCTCCGACATGACGTCCATTTCGAGAGGCTCGGCATCGATATTCATGGGGTGGGGGCCTCACAGCGGTGCCCCAAGTGAACAACCGCGATAAATTTATCTCAAGCGCTTCCAATCAATTCAAAAATAGATGCGGAGCCATCGACTTTTAACCGCTTGTCCGTGGCATCGATCCCTTTCTTGCAACATTACTCTGTCGTGGGACAAAATATGATGAGAACCGGATCCTCACCACTGGTCTTTCACCAAGGACATCAGATACAGACCCCGGTCCGTAACCCTCTAATTGGACTTCAGATTGGAAAAAGCATCTTCTCCGCCCACGTCTCCCGCCTGAGGCAGAGCTGAACTCAACTGGCTTCCACGGTAGGAATGAACCACGTGGCCCGTGTGTATTTTGACTGGGTGGGGTTACTTGGAATAGCGTTGGTTTGTGAAACTCTTGAGGTAAAATAATTTTTCTTTAACCGTTCCCGCCTCCACACGGATGTTAAAATGTGTGAGTCAGGTGCTAAAAAGGAAAGGGTGAATACAATGGGTTTTTTTCCAGACAAGAGGAAAGAAGGTAACTGGAAACTGGGAAACACCGACCTGATGAAAAATGTGCATTTTTGTGCAAATATTTATCCTTTCCGTACGACCGCCGGTTTATTGAGCCTCAAAAGACAATTATCTAGAGGCTTCAGAAGACTGTGTGGACATCCATCTCACAGCCCTGACACTCAAGGTCACTACCAGGACGCCGTCTATCCATCCTGAACGCGGTAAGGGGCCACTTCGAGCGAGTCGGGGAAGGGGGTTGCCAGCCACAAACTGCAATAACTCGCACCCGAACAGCTGACTGAGCCGGCAGCCCCTACAGCACCAATGTGTCGAACCACACAACCACAGCTGGATGAACGGTTGTGCGTCAAAAAACAGCCGAACGCAGAGAATGTCCTGGAGAAGACCCTAGATGTGAAATGTCGGATGCGATGCGGCGCGGCGCTGCAGTGGTGGAGGACCCGCACACCGAACAGACCGCCCCGCCGTCCATCACACTCAGATTTAAAAGGGAGGCTAATCACTTGCTCGCGTCTGCCTGTTAAAGGTTAAAAACTTAATTTCCTCCCGCAGTTCAACAACTCAGACATTGAAATCCGCACTGCGGCGTGTGTGCGTTACAGGAATCAGGAGTTCAAGGACCGAAACAAGAGTCTTCTATCACTGGTAATGACAGCCACAACACACCACGGACAGAAAACAAGAGCACTCTTTCACCGCCTGGCTACTTCGGGGGGCGTTTTTTGTTTTTTCTCAACCCAGGCTTTACATTTTAGAAGAGTGGTATTTTTGGTTCACATCGTTCACAGCTGTTCCTAGCAAAACGTCACCGGCGGATTTACCTACAGGCTCTGCTGCAGCTCCTCACTGCACTCGAAATGTAATCCGACGGGGGCCAACAATTAAGCCCTTAAAAAGGCCTGGGTTGAAACAATGAGCACACCTATCCTTCAAGACAACATTGAACCAAGGACTAGTCCGGCAAGGCTAGCGTCCTCAAGTCTATCATAGATTCTCGATATTTGAAGAAGTCAGAGAGACACACAAAGGCGGAGGCATTGGTTGAAGGACAGAAGACGACGACCTGGCGAGATCCCGTGGATGGGATGCGGACAGGGACTCACCTGTGGGGGGTAGTTGCTCTCAGAAGACCATCTGGAAGACTGATCGTTAGGTTTGTCCACCAAAATGTTTCTAGGGATAGGAGAGGTAAAGGGAAGTAAAACAAATCACATCACTCTGTTTGTTATGGGTGTCACGATATATCATGGCTCTGTGAGATTTAAATACGGTGAAAATCTCCAATCATCCAAGCCGACTGTTAAATCAGCCAAAGGCCAAGTATGAGTCATTGACATACTTTGAAATTAAGTTATTTAGACAAGCATCTGCTTTTAGAAGGTGATTTATTTATTAACAGATTGCATTATTTGCACTTACTGTCAACGTGCACGTGAAAGAAAAAAAACAATAGAAGAAAGTATAAGAAACACTTAAAATAGTTATACGCAAATTCGTCATTTTTGCATATTTAATGTTTAAGGAATCTTACAGTCATAATTTACTTCCATTCAAACTTTGACTGCATCGAACCGTGAACCACAAACCCTGTGTACCATGCTCCGTACCAATGCGTGTGTGTGTGTATCGTGACACCGACCGTGTGGTGTTCCCACGTTGTGACATGACAGCGGGGGGTCTCCAAAGTGCTCTTCCAGCTACAGAAAGTCATCTGCTGAGGGCTTTTAACTACGGGTCGGTGTTTCCCTCTCTGGTCCCACGGCTTCACCGGTCCTGTCCTCTAAACTCTAGTGGCAATTCTCACCAGATTCAATTCGGGGCCACACCTTGCCGGGGCCCATGATTGGATTTAGGAGAGCAGGTACGGTGACCAGATGCCAACAAACTAAATACGGAACCAAGAGTATGTTTTTGTGGGACAGTGTGGGACACGTTGCCAATGCTGAGGCCTTCTAAACTTTTTGATATTAGATTAGATTCAACTTATTCTCATTGCACAGGCATGTCTAACTTAAAAAACAAACGATTCCGCCCCTGAGCTCATGACATCTCTCTGCCTATCCCTTTGTGAGCCCTAGTGTACTGTGTCGCTTTCACAATGTATTCCCCACTGTGCGAAATTAAAAAAAAAATTAATAAAAAAGAGAGTCGCCTTCCACCGGCTTCACGCGGTAGAAGTGGTTTCCCAGTCTTGGTTGTAGCTGCATTTCTTTCTCTTTCTGGGAGTTTCCATCATATCTGCGTAGTTTGTGACTTTGTGGTGTCTGGCAGTTTTTCCCCAGGGGGCGTGGCCAAGATGGTGACAGGCTGACCTGCACTGTGACCCACATGTGCGCAGTTTGATTGACATCCAACGCAGCCCTGTTATGACAGCATTCTTCACAGCCATTGGATAAAAGACTTATTTTAGAATGGCTTCTGTCCTGCAGTGGACTTTGGAAAACTAGAGGCAACTAAATTGTGAGACGTCGCCTCAATATGTGGGACGGGAGACGGGATGAAAATGATGTGCAGTACAACGGAAAGAGGAACACCCCGTCACCTCAAAGTGCAGGAGTGGACTTGCAGGACAGGGGGTGAACCTAGGACCGGATTGGGAAACAATTTGGTATTTTTATTTTTTTGACAGTGTCAACAAGGCTGCCCCCAAATAGTCTACCAAATGTTAGTCGAAGAGTCTTCTTAATCCACCAGGTGATTTATTGGTCGGTTGGTCACAGGAAAAAAAAAAAAAGAAAAACGTAAGTGGGGAGCTGCGCCTTGTCAAAATAAACCTTAAAATCTGTATTGCTGCATCCGTGTATGAAACGCCAGAGGGATTTTAATTTGAAAGAATATCTAACAAACATGATTCAGGTCCGGGGACGGGGAAGGCGCAGCGAGCACTCTGTCTGCGGCCCCGGGGAATGCCCCCAATCAGGGTTCCCTAACGAGGGGACACCGGGAAAAGGATCTTTCCGCCGCCACATTTCAGTGCAATTGATGTCAATATGTAATTATAATGTGTACATAAATTTAATAATAATAGGACCTAATACATTTAACCAATGTAATGGTTAACCGGTGTAAACAGGCGGCTCGCTTCCTTTGTGCAGTGCTTGTAAAATAAATGTATATTTTAAAGGTTGGTTATTACAATTCGTATTCATCTAATGTAGCAATGTTAACAATGTTTATCATAACATTCTTTCAAAGCCCTGAAACTCAAACCACTTTCTGATGCCCAAAAAACATATGATTAAATAATTAAATCAATATCATAAATGTGCAACGATTAGTCCACTAATGACTTGAACTGATGACTAATAGTCGACTCGGAAAGTGTTTAGTCAGGGGCAGCCCTAGTCAAATGTTGATAGAGGTTCATTGTTTTATTTATTGTTTTTGTTAATTTGGGGATTTTTTTTTTGCACATCTGCATCATTTCCAATTGTGTGTTAAATTTGAGGTTTCTTGCACAATTGCCATTGTTTCTTGTTCATATTAGTTTATTATTATTTCCCATTTGTTTTGACGTGAACCACCGTGACACTGCAATTTCCCTCTGGGTCAAATAAAGTATCTATCTACCCATCTGTATATCTGTCTATTCATCCACCTCTCTATCCATCCATCCACCTCTCTATCCATCCATTCACCTCTCTATCCATCCATCCACCTCTCTATCCATCCATCCATCCATCCATCCATCCATTCACCTCTCTATCCATCTAGCCATCCACCTCTATCCATCCGTCTCTCTATGCATCTATCCATCCATCCATCCACCTACAGTATCTATCCATCCATCCACCTCTACCCATCCCTGCACCTCTCTATCCATCTCTCTATCCATTCATCCACCTCTCTATCCACCCGTCTTTCCATCCATTTACCTCTATATCCATCTGTCATCCATCCACCCACCCACCCACCTCTCTATCCACCCACCCAACTATCCATCCACCTCTCCACCCATCCATCCACCAATCTCTCTATCCATCCATCCATCCATCCATCCACCTCCATATCCATCTATCTATCTTAGCATTGAACATTGCAGCCCTTCATCTTCAATGTTTGTGTTCGGGCTGCAACAGGCAACTGTACTCAGAGCCGGTGGGCTTCGCTGATTAAACACTAAAAACATTACTCGGGAGTGTTCACCGAATCACACAACTGATAACATCACTCTTTAACACCTTAAAACACCAGCATATTTACATTCGATCGCACCGGTCTAGGATTCAAGGCAGGGGTCTAGCGGTTAGCGGGCTAGCATTAGCTTCGGCTCTACGGTCGCGAAATCGGCTCGGAGGTGTTCGTTTCGCTGACCCCGCCCGCCCGGCGGCTCACGTGACTGATTCGAAGCAGGAAATGTGAATATAAAAATGAGTATTTAAACTTTCCTTTTTAATATATATATATATATATATATATATACATATATATATATATATGCACTCACTCAATGTTAACGCCACAAAAAATATTTAGCTATTGTATAATAGCTGTCAATGCATAATGTACGTAGATAAACAGTCATAGGCCCAGGTATATTTTATATATATCATTTTTTATCAATATTTCACGTTTGTTATATCTTTATTTTTCCGATTTATATCACGACTGTATGACTCCACCCACTTTATTTTTCACTTTTATCAATTCACCGTATGTGACAAATCAACTATGACCGAACGTATAAATGACACCAAATACAAGCGAAATGACTTCAGCAGGAAATCCCGTTACATGTTATAACGAATTAATTTATCATTGCACAACATAACGACATCAATCTTCATGTGCACTATTATGTACGGATTTTAAATTAATTGTGCATGCAATCCTGCACGATTTCCTAGTTTTGACAGTGATTTATTGATACAGGAATATATATATATGTATATATATGTATATTTCTAGATTTAATGGGTATTGGCAGACTATTCGATTTATTTCGGTACTTTTTAGATTTAATAAATATCGCCACGTTTATCGGTGTTGTTGTTTTTTCCTCTCTCTCTCTCTCTCTCTCTCTCCTTTCCGGCGTCCGCGGTGCCACAAACAAACGCACCCTGAGCCTCTTCCAGCGCCAGGCCGGAGCAGACAGGCCGGAGAGGGGCCGGGGAGGAGGGGTGGGGGGTCGGCGGAGAACACGCCTGCAACGGCAAACACCAGCGCGACAATCCGTCCCGTTACGGCGAACGCATTACTCACTCGGGTAAGTAGATGGAGGAATACGAGCTCCATTTAAAAACGCTGAAGGAGAGCACCCTGTTCTCAGGAACGACAGCCATCTTGTTGCACAAAATAGTGACGCGCGGCTGCCGGACGATTCGTTCGTGGCGAACGAAGCGCTTTAAACGACTCGCGGGTCCGGAGTCGCCCCGTCAAAAGAGTGTGCGAGCAAGTGATTCTTTCACCTACGAAGGCAGCGTTATCGCCGAAGGAAGCCTCCGTTAAAGTCCAGGGCGTTTGCCGTAATTCATATTGGGTTTGACCGATTTACACTCTGACGTTCCACCAAAATGAATACTCTCGCTGGAAGTACGTTTTGAGATTCACACGTTGCATTTCTCTGCCAAAATGTGCGTTTGTGAGATAATTTGGGGTTGAAAGGTTTCGGGGAGCCACGCTCTTCCTTCCACCGACTGAGACAAATGAACGAAAAGTCGGGTGACAACTGAACGGATCCTCTGACCGAGTCACTCGTCAGGGACCGAATCTGAAAAAAAAAAAGGAGTCGGACCCGTCAGCGCTCCAGCCAGCCGCGGGTCTTAAAGGGACAGTGCGCTCTAATTGGTGAAAGTGGCTGGAAAGGCGAGTTTCCGATGGACCAAAGCCAAATGTAGTGTTAGAATAAAAAAACATCAGGTGTATTAAGGGAACTATTTCAGGTCAAAGTAGAGGTAGAGGCCTCTAGTCCTGCCCTCTGATCACAATGATATTTAACTATTATTATAATATTGTATTGCAATCATTTATTTCTTATAATGTCAATTAAAATATCGACATTGTGACGTATCGTCTTGGATATTGGTGAGTGTAATATATAGTTATAGTTAAATGTTGTCTCTACGGTAAAGGCTGCATTACAGTAAAGTAATGCAACTTTTACATAAGATAGAAAGGAAATAGTAATACTAGCAATAATCATAATAATGACCTTCTATATCACCTTTCATACACAACATGTACGTCAAAGTGCTTTACAATAATGTAAGGCAATTATTATTACTTTTGCTATTTAATAGTAGTAGTTATAATAATAAATATAGCTACAGGCAGAAATGCATGGGGTCCAGGTTGATCACAGCAATTGCACCAATGGCAATATTGGGACCAATGGAGAATAAAACATAGCACCTCAGAGTCATACCCTGCACATATACAGGTACTCCTCATTTAACGACCTACCTGTTTATCGACCGTTGGGACTTAGGATCAGCTCTCTGACCAGTCTGTGTTGTACAATACCACGGCGTCTCAGCGTCAAGCATCTCATTGCACATCACCCTTTATACACTATATACGCTATTTTCTACGATATATACGATATACCCTATATACATATAGGATATATAGGGTATGCGTTTGCAATGGCCACGCCCCCTTACTGTGAAATAACACTATATACAAACCCCAATTCCAATGAAGTCGGGATGTTGTGTAAAATGTAAATAAAAACAGAATACAATGACTTGCAAATCCTTTTCAACCTATATTCAATTGAATACACTACAAAGACAAGATATTTAATGTTCAAACTGATAAACTTTATTGTTTTGTTGCAAATATTCACTCATTTTGAATTTGATGCCTGCAACACGTTCCAAAAAAGCTGGGACAGTTTACCACTGTGTTACATCACCTTTCCTTTTAACAACACTCAATAAGCGTTTGGGAACTGAGGACACTAATTACTGAAGCATTGTAGGGGGACTTCTTTCCCATTCTTGCTTGATGTACGACTTCAGTTGCTCAGCAGTCCGGGGTCTCCGTTGTCGTATTTTGCGCTTCATAATGCGCCGCACATTTTCAATGAGAGACAGGTCTGGACTGCAGACAGGCCAGTCTAGCACCCGCACTCTTTTACTACGAAGCCACGCTGCCATAACATGCAGAATGTGGCTTGGGCACTGTCTTGCTGAAACAAGCAGGGACGTCCCTGAAAAAGACGTTGCAGCATATGTTGCTCCAAAACCTGTATGTACCTTTCAGCAATAATGGTTAATTTAATCAATGGCCTTCACAGATGTGCAAGTTATCCATGCCATGGGCCCTAGCATACCCCCATACCATCACAGATGCTGGCTTTTGAACATTGCGCCGATAACAACCCGGGCGGTCCTTTTCCTCTTTGGCCGGAAGACACGACGTCCATGATTTCCAAAAACAATTTGAAATGTGGACTCCACAGCACACTTTTCCACTTTGCGTCAGCCCATCACAGATGAGCTCGGGCCCAGAGAAGCCGGTGGCGTTTCTGGGTTTTGTTGATATATGGCTTCGGCTTTGCATGGTGGAGTTTACTTGCACGTGTAGATGTAGCGACGAACTGTGTGAACTGACAATGCTTTTCCATCCTTTACAGAATGATGTTGGTTTTTAATGCAGTGGCGCCTGGTGGATCGAAGGTCACGGGCATTCAAATGTTGGTTTTTCGGCCTTGCCGCCTACGTGCAGAGATTTCTCCAGATTCTCTGAATCTTTTGATGATATTATGGACTGTAGATGATGCAATCCCTAAATGCCTTGCAATTGTACGTTGAGAAACGTTGTTTTAAACTGTTGGACTATTCGCTCACGCAGTTGTTCACAAAGTGGTGAACCTCGCCCCATCCTTGCTTGTGAACGGCTGAGCCTTTCGGGATGCTCCTTTTTTACCCAATCATGACACTCACCTGTTTCCAATGAACCTGTTCACCTGTGCAATGATCCAAATAGGTGTTTTTTGAGCATTCCTCAACTTTCCCAGTCTTTTCTTGCCCCTGTCCCAGCTTTTTTGGAACGTGTCACAGGCATCAAATTCAAAATGAGTGAATATTTGCAAAAAAACAATAAAGTTTATCAGTTTGAACATTAAATATCATGTCTTTGTCGTGTATTCAATTGAATATAGGTTGAAAAGGATTTGCAAATCATTGTATTCTGTTTTTTTTCCGTTTTACACAACGTCCCAACTTCATTGGAATTTGGGTTTGTACACTATATCTACTATATACTCTATATATACTGTATATACTATATACACTATATATACCAGCCACGCCCCCTTACCATGGAATAACACAGGTCCTTGCGTAACGATCAATTAGCTTAACGACCT
Source organism: Zeus faber (assembly GCF_960531495.2). Classification (NCBI taxonomy): domain Eukaryota; kingdom Metazoa; phylum Chordata; class Actinopteri; order Zeiformes; family Zeidae; genus Zeus; species Zeus faber. The sequence goes on from NC_137208.1 coordinate 6,388,102, forward strand.
GGTCCTCGGAACGGAACTCATGGTTAAGTGAGGAGTAGCTGTACTGTATTACAAACTGGATGAGATGTCACAAAGCGCTCCACTCCACGACTTCTGGTTCCCTCCGCTCATTCAGAGAAACGTTGCAGGGTTTTTTGTTTTCTAACTCCTCCTCCTTCGCCTCATGTTCGTCAAACTTGTACCACAGCATGTCTGGACTGCCCCGAATACAATTCATGATGATAATAATGATAATAATAATAATAATAATAATAATAATTGAATAAGAAATGTAATTTGAAAAGCTTCGACTGAGAGATCAGTCATCAGGTCATCTAGCTTTCAGCCGATCTCAGTCTTTCGGTGATTCCCCGTGGCGAAATGAGTCATCTTGAGAGTGCCATGACCATGGCATCATTCCAGTAAATGTAATTTCTTTTCCAGTTATTGCAGGCGCCCGCGAAACGCCTCACCTCTTCAAATGCACTCTGAATCGAGGGAGTGTGTTTTTCAACTCCGCGCTCTCACATCTTCTTCATTTATAAGGAGTTATTTACGGTTTACACAACTTGGCAGATATGGAAGCATGCATCATCCACGTGGCCCGCTCTCACTTAAAACACTTATTCCACACAGGCTTAACTTGGCGTGATGCTCGGCTTGTAACTGGCCGCGTCCCCTCGTTCTACTGTGCGCGCCGTTTCTCATGTAACACCGTGTCATTTGACGACAAAGCCGCAACCTGTTTGCAGAACGCGGACGGCGCCACGCGGCCTTACGCTCTCACGCCGCGTGTGAGCGGCGGACACAAAGGGGGCCCAGATCGGCCGCCGCCGGCGCCGCGCTCGCTGTCGGGGGGCCGATCTGCCGTGGCGAGGCCAGAAAGGAGGACATTAGACGGCACAAAAAACCAGCCCGGGGGACGGGGAGGCGTCTTTTGTTTGGAGGGTTGTAATCCCCTCTCATTCAGGCACCCCACCCCCAGCCCCACCACCACCACCACCCCCCACAGAGACCCCAGAACTCCTGAGTGTTCACACAGTCAGGACGGGATCCTTTACATTTGTTCTTGTTCCAAATGGGAAAGCTTGACGGCGGTCCGATGGGTTCCCAGTCTGATGGACTCCATCGTACGATGTAGGGAGGATTTATTATTATTTCTTTCTTTTATTATTATTTCTTCTCTCTCTCTCTCTCTCTCTCTCTCTCTCTCTCTCTCTCTCGCTCTCTCTCTCTCTCTCTCTCTCTCTCTCTCTCTCTCTCTATATATATATATATATATATATATATATATATATATATATATATGTTTTTTGTTTTTTTTTAACCCTGCCACACACTGCCTCCCAGTGTTTTAATTGCAAAGCGTTTGACCTCGGTGAGCCTTGAACTCACTGGTGATGTCATTAAACTCCCAGTGAAAGTGTCAGATTTTGACGAAGCATCTCGACTTGGACGTCCTCCAAGCCCGACCGTACAGAGTTGGATGAAGGATAATGTTGTTTCTCTCTGAGGATCGTCACGTGTCTCGGACCTTGGCAGACCCCCGGCTTCCTTCGCTGCGAGCGGAAGGGGGTTCTGCCGCCGGTCGAGAGTAATTGGTAGGAGGGATGTGTAAGTGCCGGGGCCGCGGCGTCCACTCGCCGAGGCAAATGTTTTCCTTTATCGAGTTGAAGGCTTTGCTGACAAAGGCTGCGATGACCAAGGTACTTTTTGGAAGTCGCTCCGGAGCGCAAGTGTCTGGTAAATGACGTCACCCCCGGAGGGAAATTGCAGTGTCACCGCAGCTCACATCAAAAAATAGGCAATAATAATAATAATAATAAAGCAGTAGAATATAAAAAAAAACCTAAAAAGAATTGCAATAAACAAATTGGCAATTTAAATAAAACCCAACGATAAACAATAAATATAACCTAAAAGGTGACAGAAAAACAGTAAAATAAATAAATTCATAAAAATAGTCTAAGAATTTAACAGCAAATATTGGTCATATACAATAACTGATTAATTAAATGAATCTAAAGATGAACCATAAGATAAAAAATTAAATTGCTCATGTACAATAAACCTCATGATAAACACTAAATATAGATAATAGAAAAACAAACCAAAAATTTAAAACTGGGGACAGGACGCTGGCAATAAACCTCAGAAATGAACAATAAAATCCAAACTCTCCCAACCCTGACAGTGGTTAATATCGCTCTCATTCCAGATTTTTTTTTTTTTAAATAGATATCCAAATGGTTGAGGAACATGGAAAAATGTACGCTCATATAATCCATTTGGTGTCAGATAGGACCTCTCACAACTCCCACTCTGCATCGCTCGGCCTCTTTCTTTATTTTTTTAAACGATGGTTTTACTACTGGAGTGGAAAAGCACCTTCATGGATAGCCCTCCTACTCGTTTCACTGTCTATTTTCAACACTGACACGAGCCGTCCGAACGGGGACCCTTCCTCCAGGTCCTGTTTCTTCACCCATTTGCCCTGTTCTGTGTTGAATTTTATTTATTTTTTTCCTTTAATTGGTGTTTTTACTTTCAAAGAGGCGGCAAATTCTGTCTTTAAAAAACTCAAAAATGGGATTCATACATTAATTG
>NC_137208.1:6395687-6420687 GCF_960531495.2 Zeus faber
GGCCGGCGTTAATCCCCGTTGCCGTGGCTCGGGTTCGGAGCCGAATAATCCGGCGGCGGCAACGTTTTTAAAGAGGTGTTTGGGGAGCAGGTAAGCAGCCGTTTCCGCTGGTGAGAGTTGAAACTATGCACGGAACTCCCGCGGTGAGCCTTCACTGGGATGGGCGACATGTTTGGGATGACTCAAATGCCGGTCAGGGTCCGGCGAGGATGAGGGGAAGAGAGAATGAGAGTGTGTGTGTGTGTGTGGTATTGCTCTACTTGTGAGGACCAGGCTGAGTTTTCAGCTTTCACATTGAGGACATTTTGGGAAGAGAAGACGTTTTGGCAAGTCTTCTCTTTTGTGTGTCTGCATGTGTGTGTGTTGTATTGCTGTACTTATGAGGACCAGTGTGAGTTTTCAACCTTTTTTGGTTCGATTTTGGTTGGTCCTCACTTGTGTGTGTGCGTGTGTGTGTGTGTGTGTGTGTGTGTGTGTGTGTGTGTTTTTGTATTGCTATACTTGTGAGTACCAGTGTGAGCTTTAAATCTTTTGAGTGAGGACATTTTGGCTGGTCTTTAATATTATGTGTGTGTGTGTGTGTGTGTGTGTGTGTGTGCGTGCGTGTGCGTGTGCGTGCGTGCATGTGTGTGCGTGCGTGTGTCCGTTCACAGTTCTCTTATGGGGTGTGTGTTGTCAGTGTTCTCACACGTTTTCGTCACTCAGTGTGTGTTTCGTCAGTGTGTGCGTGTGTTTGTGTGCACACGCCCGCTGGAGGGAGGCGTCGCCATGTGCGTCATAAGCTTCACATGACGTATATCAGATGTTCCCTGTGTTCTCGATTAGACAAGCGGGTCCGTTTCACTCTAGACCGACACACGCTGGTGTTCACGTGTGTGTGTGTGTGTGTGTGTGTGTGTGTGTGTGTGTGTGTGTGTGTGTGTGTGTGTGTGTGTGTGTGTGTGTGTGTGTGTGTGTGTGTGTGTGTGTGTGTGTGTGTGTGTGTGGGTGTGTGTGCGTGTATTATGACTTTCTGAAGAACCCCCCCACCCCCCTTCATCCCCTCCATCCCAGCTTCCTCCCCATTGATGCTAACGCTGGTTCTTTGAAAACCTCCCTTTCCCATTCGGTCACTCCCTCTCCAGCTATTTGGCCCGATCTCGCCCTCTCTTTTTTCCCATAATGCACCACGGGCCGTCACCTTGAAGCCCGGGGATCAGAAATCACTTTTGAGAAGGTATTTCACTAATACCTAATAATAATAATAATAATAATAATATTAATAATAATGATAATAATATCAAAATCAGACACATGTATACACTGATCAGCCACAACATTAAAACATTGTGTAGCTCCCCCTTGTGCCACCAAAACAGCTCTGACCCGTCGATGCGTGGACTTCACAAGACCTCTGAAGGTGTCCTGTGGTATCAAGACGTTAGCAGCACATCCTTTAAGTCCTGGAAGTTGCGAGGCGGGGCCCCCATGGATCTGGCTTGTTCCAGCACATCCCACAGATGCTCCATCTGATGGGACCCTAACCCCGCCCATCCACATGATGTAGAAGAAAATGTGATTCAGACCGGGCCACCTTCTTCTGTTGCTCCATGGTCCAGTTCTGATGCTCACATGCTCATTGTAGGTGCTTTCAGAGGTGGACAGGGCTCAACATGGACACTCTGACTGGTCTGTGGCTACACAGCCCCATACACATCAAGCTGTGATGCACTGTGTGTTCTGACACCTTTCTATCACAGCAGCATTCACTTTGTCACCAGTTTGTGCTACAGTAGTTCGGGCTAGACGTCACTCCCCACGCGCATCAATGAGCCCTGGGCGCCCATGACCCTGTAGCCGGTTCACCGGTTGTCCTTCCTTGGAACACTTTTGGTAGGTACTATCCACTGCACACCGGGAACACCCCACAAGAGCTGTGGTTTTGGAGATGCTCTGACCCAGTCGTCTAGCCATCACAATGTGGTCCTTGTCAAAGTGGCTCAGATCCTTACGCTTGACCATTTTTCCTGCTTCCAACACATCAACTTCAACAACTGACTGTTCACTTGCTGCCTGATATATCTCACCCCTTGACAGGTGCCACTGGAACGAGAAGATCAATGTTATTCACTTCACCTGTCAGTGGTTTTAATGTTGTGGCTGATCAGTGTACACTGTATATAATATAATATAAAATATATATGTTATGTACATGAATACGTATATTTTGTATCACTTTCAGAGAATGTCCCCATTACAAAACTCAGATATCAAGACACATATCCACTTGATTTTCTGCTCATTTTTGGCACATAAACCACACTAAAACGGGGAGAAATGGATTACATTCGCTCACTTTAACCGAATGTCAAAGTGACAAACACACAGTTAACAGCCGCCATGGCTCCGCTCTTCTTTTAGCCACTGGTTCGTCCCTGCCTCTGAGGCCAGTGTTCCCTTCCCCGTGAGGTGTGATTTGCTGTGTGACTGAGGTAAATGGGACATTTGTGTATTCGTGTGTGTTCTGTATGTGTGTGTGTGTGTGTGTGTGTGTGTGTGTGTGTTCTCTGTGTGCACTGTGTGTGAGCGTAGCGCCACAAAACCAGCTGTGAAAGTTGTATTTCCACCGGGTTTGGGTTCATAATTAGCTACTCCCATGTGACCGGCGAAACCTTGTGTGTGTGTGTGTGTGTGTGTGTGTGTGTGTGTGTGTGTGTGTGTGTGTGTGTGTGTGTGTGTGTGTGTGTGTGTGTGTGTGTGTGTGTGCGCGCATGCGCAGACATGTGTGTGTGCACATGTGTGATTGCGTGTGGGGCTGCGGACAGGGGGTGTGCTTATGTGTTTACGCGACAGCCGAGCAGAAAGGGAAGTGACGCAGGAATCAGCAGAGGGACGAGAGAGCTGCAGACGTTGCACTGCTGCAGAGAGAGAGAGAGGGAGGGAGAGAGAGAGGGAGGGAGAGAGAGAGGGAGAGGGAGAGGGAGAGGGAGAGAGAGAGGGAGAGACTATGTTGCTGCAGAGACAGACCAAGGGGCGAGAGAGGAAATGAGAGAGGGAGAGGAGAGAGAGGACGGGCGAGGGAGAGAGAGAGAGAAAGAGGAAGGGGGAGAGAGAGGGGGGGAGAGAGACACTATGTTGCTGCAGAGAGAGAGAGAAAGAGAGAGATTATGTTGCTGCAGAGAGAGAGGGAGAGAGTCATTGCACTACTGCAAAGAGAGAGAGCGAGAGAGGGAGATTAAAAAGCAAGTGTGTATGATGGAGGGAGATCACACGGTTGCAGAGGAAGAGAGAGAGAAGGGTGAGAGAAGAGTTAGAACAAGGGAGAAACCAACAGAGGAAGAGAGAGAGAGAGAGAGAGAGAGAGAGAGAGAGAGAGAGAGAGAGAGAGAGAGAGAGAGACAGAGAAATGAAGGGAGAAACACAGTGAGAGAGAGACTAATGACCCAGCTCTCTCTCTCCCTCTCTCTCTCTCTCTCTCTCTCTCGCTCTCGCTCTCGCTCTCGCTCTCGCTCTCTCTCCTCCGTAAACACAAAGTTGAAAGCGCAGTAAAATGAGTCAGTGCAGGCGTAGGAACCGTGTTTACGAATCACTGTCACAGTCCTGTGTTTATCTAGAGCCGACACCACCACCACCACCACCAGCACCCGGTCACCCCGTCACCCGGTCACCCCCACCTCTCCGCCCCGTTCCGCTGTTCCCACTGACCTCATCATCCCTCGCCCTTCCTCACCCAGAGCCGCCCGGAACGTTCTTTCGTAACCGCTCTGAAAGCCGACACTCTGACGCTCCCAACACACACTTATCATATTGTATTATGTTATCACACGGCTCTGTGGAATACTCCGTTCCCATTGGCCCACAGTGGCAGGCGGCGGTGAGTTATTTCCGGAATAACGGCCGCTCTCCGTCAGTGACCGCCGGTTATGTCCGCCGGGTTTCCGCTGTGCTGTCACGGAACAACTTTTCTTCGCTGAAGCTCAGAAACTCGGCATACTAGATGGAGACGGCGGAGGAAGTAGTTGAAAGTCGCACTTGACTAAAAGTCTTTCAGCAGCTGATATTAAAAGTACTTAAGTGTCAAAACTAAAATATGAAGGTTTTTTTTTTTTGTTTTTTTTCCCCGATTTTGTGCGGGGGAGGGGCAGCATCGCCGCCGGAGGGGGGCGTCGCTGTGGGCGTGGCTCTCTGGGACGGGGAGGCCAGGTCTCCACGACGAACCCAGCGGGGCCCCCCCATTAAAGAACGACCCGCATCGACACTTCAAAAATAGCCCAGTCCCCCGGGACAACCGCGGACAACTCTGAACACGGGGCGTTCACGGCTGAGTCACGAGAGTTTGTGAGTCATGAGCGGGGGGGTGCCAGAATGGGGGGGGATTTCAGGTATTACGGTAATAGAACGCGGTTGACGGTGGTGTCGTTCTGGAGCGGGCGTCATAGCTCTTCGCCCCCGATCGCTCCCTCTCTGACGGTAGCAAGCTGTGCACACGGCGTGCCAGCGGTGGGGGCGCCCCTGATCGGTTGATGTGTTTTTATTTTCGATGTCGGTTATTTTGTTTTACTCCGTTTCCTTATAGAACGAAACAAGCACCGTGCGCACCCCCCCCCCCCCTACACACACACACACACACACACACACACACACACTACATGGTACAATCCGGCGCCTGTGGTCACGAGTGTTTGTTTACACTCAGCTTGCTGGCTGATATGTCCATTGATTCAAACATGAACCTTGTGATAACTGGTTTTCACTAACATCTTTAGCCGCCTTTCCACCGCAGGAACTTTCCCCAGGGACTATGCTCCTCCGTGCGTTTCCACCGCCGGGACCGGGGTCTAAATTTAGTTCCAGGGACAAAGACCCTGGAACCAAAATGTCCCTGCTCCGGGGGGGGGGGGGGGGGGGGGGGTAGTACTTTTCCTGTCCAGAAGGTCCAGGAACCTCAGGGGCGGCGCTTGCAGCGCTGTACATTTCCGATTGGTCAAGTACTCATTTTTTATTTCAGACACAAAAAAAATCTGCAGCCACAAACCGACTTTATGTTTATGTTTTTTTTGCTTCTTTCCAAATGTTCAGTTTGTACAAAAAAAAAAAAACGGAAACGACCTGTGTTCTGTTTTTTGTTTTCATAATTAAAAACAGAAAACAAAAAAGCGTTGAGTGCGTCTAGTGTAGTGACTATGATTTTGCCCTCCTACACAGTAGACCCAGGCTCGATTCCACGTGTGTCATGTCTTTCACTATGTTTCAAACTTGATAGTAAAATCTTGATTGTGAGAGTGAATGTTTTTTTTTTTTTGACAGTAAATACAAGGACAGAAGAATAAAATGGATAAAGTACATTTTTATTCTTCTCGTCTTCTGCATTAGCGCCACCTACTGGACTGGAGTGGAGCAGTTTGTCGTATAGTCGCGTTCAAAAATGACATTTAAAAACAGCCGCCGCGGACCCGTTTGCGCCACCTTCACGGGTCTTTAGGCCGCGGTGGAAACGCAGACAACAACGCACTGAAGGAGGTGGAGGTTTCCGGAAAAAAAAAAAGTTCCTGGGATAAAAAGTTCCGGGTACTTTGGGTGGAAACACGGCTATGAAGTACCAGTTTTCCTCCCATTTTATTTTGTAGCGAGTAACAAAGGTTTTCAGAGGAGATGTAGCGGAGTAAAAGTCTTTTAGACTTTTTTGGGGCTGAATGTAGCGGAGTGAAAGTCGACAGACTAAGTATTTTTACTATGTTACTTTACACATCTGGATATAAAATAATTTCAAAACAATATTCCGTCTCAATGTTTCCTTTTATATTTAGTAAGTCGCCGTGTAAAACCCTGATAGCATTATCATAATCGCAAAATAACAAGGAATAAAAACGAAAAACGAAGGGAGTTATTTTGCGATAATGACCGACTGGCTGCACATTAATTCTTTTATTATATTATATTATATTGTATTATATTATATTATATTTTATTATATTATCCTTTATTATATCATATTCTTATATATTATATTATATCATATTATATTATATTATATTATATCAGACAGTATTATATTACATTATATTTAAAGACAATATATAATCCAGCTGTCACAGCAGCTGTCAGAACAGTTTCAAAGTCAAAAATGGATCAAAATAAAAATAAAATTAGATATATGTAGCCATATAAACAAAAGTAAACAAGAACAAGCACCATACTAACTTAGTTAGGACCAATATCTTCAGCTGGCAGGTACTCCAAAGTACAGTACAAATACTCTATACAGTAGCAGCAGTGTGTTGCAATATGTGCACTGATAGTACTATTAAATATCCTGGCATATGAATAATAATGATAACAATTATAATCATAATCATAATAATCATACATAAAGCTGCAGGCAGCAATACACAGGGTCCGGGGTAGTGGACCCTTCATTAAAGTTCAATGGACGGCTGTGTTTTGGCTCTCTGTTAAGATGTGTTTTGTGGCTGCAGAAGTGAATTTGTTGTTCTTGGTGAGGTGGTAATTGTTGACCACAAACTCCATCCACAGTGAACCTGGATGAAACTGGAACAACACCATGTTGGAACTGCCCTGAATACACATCTTATTCAGATTGTCTGTAGGTTCCTCCATTCCATGACATCCATGAAAGTCTGACATCAGTCCCATCTACACGTGCCGCAATCTCAGTGAGGACCCGTTTGTTGACCATTCCCTAGACTGCAATGCTGTCATGTGACCTGTGCTGGTGCCTTGCAGCGATGATAAATGATATATTGTTTTACTAAATTATTCCACATTAATGGACCGATCTGGATCAAACTTGGACGACAGCATGTCGGAACTGCCCCAAATACACATTTTATTCATCTTGTCTGTGAGTGTGGTGGATCAATGAGATCCATAGACTACTATGTCAGTTTGTCATTCACAAAGGCAATAGGGCTCGGGACCTCTAATAATAATAATAATAATAATAATAGTAATTATAATAATAATAATCATAATAGGAAAACTAATAATAATGATAAAAATAATCATAATATATTGAATTATGTTAGGTTAGACTGTTTTATTATCTCCTTGGGGAGAATAAGATGGTTATAGCAGCAAACAAACTTAGAATGGAAACAAACTAACTAACTAACTAACTAACTAACTATGAATACAATGCATTTCTTATACTGAACAGTATAGATGTGCACTGTTAGTTTGAGCACCATAGAAAGAATGATTGACATATTATACAAGACAGTTGTATTAGATATAAGACGTCTTCAATTAGTCGTCTAACTTGCCTCAATCTGCCTCAAAAAAAGCTGATACTCTCTGAAACCAACACATTATTCTCATTTACTGGTTACCAAAAATAGGGAAAATGTTGCAATAAAAAACAACGCATTAGGATACTGCACACACAATTTAAAATGATAATCAGTTAATCATGCATACGAATATGGAGCAAGTCAGTCATGAGGAAGTTGTCCGTTTTTTAAAGCCTTCTGTTTGAGAACGTTGCCGTGGTCAAGAGGTGATGGAGCTGCAGATTGTTCTGTGAATCAGCTCCAGAGGATGGAGGGACGGAGGGACGGAGGGATGGAGGGACGGAGGGACGGAGGGACGGAGGGATGGAGAACAGCCAGGGCTCCGAGCAGCTTGGCAGACGCCCGACCTGCGGGGCGACGGGCCGGCGGCGGGGTTAAATGAAAACTCAGCACGGCGCGGGGTAATGGAAGAGAAAAGTACCCACGTCTTTATTATGAAGCAGAGAGGGAGGGAGGGAGGGAGGGATGTAGAGAGGGATGGGGGGAGGAATGGAATGTCAAAACAAAAGGGGAAGTGTCCGTACCCGACACATTCTGTTTGTTCTGCAAAATGACACGAGAGTGACGTCCCTCAGCAGATGCTTTTGTCCAAAAGCCACTTAGGCCTGGATTACGCTCCTGCGTCGCTACACCTGAACGTCTCCGCCCAGCCACGCAGCGAAGGGGGTTATGGGTAACCGGAGCCGACGTGCGCAGCTCCCAAATCTCAGCAACGAGTCAGGCCCCGGCGATATGGTCGAATTGTCCGACTTCCCGTCGGGAGGCCGGGGGTCAAGACGGAAAAGAAAACGCGGCGGATAGAGGCGCGGCTTGCGGATGCGGGGCGGTGGCTCAGGAGGTGGAGCCGGTCCGGTCCCCGGCTCCTCCTGGTCGCGCGCTGGAGTGTCCTTGAGCAAGGCACTTGCTGTCTTGCACGGCTGCCGTCGCCATCGATGTGTGAAGGGGTGAACGCGAGGTATGCACTGCGAAACGCTTTGAGTCAAATGAGTAGAAAAGCTCCGGATATATAAAGCTCGATATTCGAACGCGGATTTGCGTTTCCATGTTTTCAGGTTACACATTTTTCAAATAAAGTTTTGGAAAAAAAAACCCGGGTTTCTTCTTCTATGTTTTCCGTACATTGTGGTTCACTAAATGCGACCCGGCCCCCCTGCTGACATGCGACGTCATACACAAAATACGCACAAGTATGAAAGCCAACAGCCGCGCCCGCGTCGCTGAACGACACCGCGGCAGACGGAGAAACATAATCCTGCCTTTACCATAAATATGTTTGGGATTAGTCACCAAACCGACGGCCGGTGGTGGAAAGTGACTCACTACATATATAAGTACTTCAAAGTACTTATATAGGTTTATTATATTCACTTTTGGAGATTTTTGCTTCACGACATTTCAGCAAATATCTCCCTTTCTTATACAGCAGCCTTATTGTAGTTATTCCAAATAAACCGGGATTAATGTTCATATTTTTCATCAAAGGTTTATAAGAAACTTTAACAGTACTATGTCGTCATTAGGTTTACCTAAGTACTTGCGTGCCTTGTATTCAGGTTCTGCATCAGCACTCAGATAAAAAAGCTCCAGCAGCACTTTACGAGGTATTATAGTCTGTTATGGCGAGCACTTTTCAATACTTTGAGTTCACTTAAGGGCAACGTTGTCCATTGCTTTGACGTCCGCTGGAGCCCTTTTGTGTATTCACGGGTGGTTTGGTTGTTAAGGTGTTTGCGGTAGGTGGTGGTTGCTGAGCTTAACACGGCTGTAGCGACGTTTTGTTGTGGGTTTTTCGCGGCACCAAATGACATGCAGTTCGCTCAGCTGTTGCACGCTGATCCCGCCGCACGCACGCACGCACACACACACACACACACACACACACACACACACACACACACACACACACACACACACACACACTGCTCTCTGTTTGGATTGACTTCCATCCAGGACAAGATGTCCGCATTCCGGAGAGTGTCCCAGAGAGACTTCCCACCGGGAAGCGCAGCGCTCCGAGGGGGGGCGGCGAGGAGAGCGAGAGGAGGGGAGAGGAGAGACGGTCGGAGGGGAAGAGGGGATGGTGGGAGGATGGGGGGGGGGGGGGGTGGAGAACGCTACTGCTCGCGAAGTAGGTCAAAGGCAAAGGCAGGGGTGTCACATGAACCGCCGCCCCTACGCTGGGCGGCCTCCGGTGTCCTCCGGCCGCAGATGGAGAGACCGGGAGAGGGAGGGAGGGAGGGTGAGGGAGACGGCGGGAGGGGAGACACAGAGAGAGACACGTAACGACTGAGACTGTGTGAGTGATAGCGAGCTAGAAAGAGAGAGAGAGCGAGGGAGAGAGAGAGCGAGAGAGAGAGCGAGGGAGAGGGAGAGAGAGAGAGAGAGAGTCAGTGTGCGTCACTGCGTGCACCTCGGTGCAGGATGACGTGCATGCATGACACCTGAAACCACATCGCTGCGTCGGGGGAAGTGCTCGCTTCCCTCGGCCAGCGGACTCTGATCTTTACGTGACCTTTTCCTGACCGAGCACTGACCGGCAGCAGCGGTCTGCCGGGGGGTTGACGGGTTCGGAACTCGTGTGTCCGGTTTCTTTATCTGAAGTCGTCGCAGGCCAGGGGCCGTCACCTCCATTCCTCCGGTGTTGCAGCGTCTCCCTCTGAAGCAGCTTCTATCAGCACCCGTCTCCCTGCACCCTGAGGCAGGCAGGCAGACAGACAGACACAGACAGACAGATACTTTTATCAATCCCCAGATGGAAATTGCAGTGTCACAGCAACTCACGTAAAAAAAATAGGCAATAATAATAATAATAATAATAATAATAAAGCAGGAGAATTTAAAAAATCGATCAAGGCAAATTGCAATACAGGGAAAAATCGGAATATAAATCTAATAATTTAACTGCACAATAAAAAAATATTGCAATATTCAGTGAACCCGAATATAAACAACAAATATAATCTTAAAAGTAACAGAAAAACAATTAAAAAAAAAATAGAAATGACCTAAAATATAAACAAAAACAATTGGACATATGCAATAACTAATGAGGTTGTTACCCATTAATTTGGGACCTGACAGCTGTTATAACATAGATAGATAGAGAGATAGATAGATAGATAGATAGATAGATAGATGAATAGATACACAGGCAGATAGATAGATACATACTGTACATACATACATACATAGAAGGGTAGATGGGTAGATAGATAGACAGATAGATAGGTCGGTAGATAGATGGACGGATGGATGTATAGATAGATAGATAGATAGATAGATAGACATCTGGTGCAACCTATTGCTGAGGGCTGGTCGTCCTCTGGGCTTTGAGTTCCCAACAGAATGATGTTACTTGCTATTGCTTTGTCATGATTTCATTTTCATATCGCAGCAGCATCACGGATGGATGAAAATGACAAATGCATTTCTGACAGATAACTCTTAGATTTACTTCAAAAGTATTTTATTTTACTATTTACTATTTACTATTTACTGTATTTAGCATCGTTTGAGTTTGGGCGTCTGGGCTCTGCTGCTCGTCACTCTTGGTGAGCGAACACAGGCATCCCTCGAGAGCTGGAGATATTGGAGTGATGGGGTTGAATCCCCCCCCGTTGGATAGAAGAGTGGAGCCCAACAGGTGGATGCAGGGGAGGTGGAGGGAGCGCAGCAACGCAGGGAGGGCAGGAGGGACTGGCTGCTTTAATAGGCCCCTCCAAATAAGGGCGTGGAAGGGCGTGGCGCGGTCGAGTTGTCTGACACTTCTCGCGCCGCAAGCTACGCCTCATTAATATAAATTATTTACCAACATTGCACACTAACACAATCGCTGGAGGGCGTGACAGATGAACAGGAAAGAGGCATAAACAAACAAACGGACAGACAAAGTGATGCTACCCAGTTTTCGGACCCTCCGTCGTTGACATCGCATGATTATGATTTAGTGTCTATCCTCTGGTTATGGAGATAACTGTGAAACCAGGATCAAAAGTCATTGTTGTGCGTATTTCCGATGGAGCTTACGTAGTGTAAATGAAATGACGGTGTTAATTTGAACTATTAATCATTGTTGCTGGTTGGCCCGCTGGAGCCTCTTAGAACAACCCCCGGGGCAGTCCCCGGACCGCATGTTGGGAACCACTGCTCAATCTGATGCCGACAGCACAACCACAGGAGCAAAGTGGCTTCTCCTCCTCCTCCTCCTCTTCGTCGGGCTTCCACATCAAAGCGACTGGCCTAGATAGTCCAAAATGGACCGGGAACACTTTCCATTTATAGCCTCCCCTCGGTTTCTGCTTCCCCATATGTACCAGCAGAGCACGACTTTAACCGGAAAGAAAAAAAAAAAAAAAAAAAGGCCCCTTCCCTTCAGAGGCGGAACAGTGAAGGTTGAGACCGGGCTGAACTTTCCGGCTGGAGTTATTATCTCTACGTGGTGCTGTTGTGTAATGGTTACACAAGCAGCTTTGACGATGTCTAAAGTAACAAGTTCTTTGTACTTATACGAAGCTTACCGTGCAAGCTGCGTCATCATTATATCTTTTCACAGATAATAATTCTGCTTAATGTGGACAGACTTGTCCAGGCATTTGAATTATTTAGCGACAAATTTCCCGAAGTATGTCTCTCTCTCTCTTTTTTTTTTTTTTTTTTTAACGTTTCTTTTTTTTCATGATGTCGGGTGATGATGAAGGTCTTTAAAGTCCTTTTATGATCAATGGTCCCTCTTCTCCGGGAGTGGGCATACATCACAGGCCCGGCGCTCCATGACCGACCACGGCACGACCCACACACACAGACAGCACACACACACACACACACACAGACACACACACACACACACACACACACACACACACACACACACACACACACACACAGAAAGAGGCATAAAGCATCCCATTATGTCAGCACAGCGAACTAACAAGAACACAACGCTGTGTTGTTTTTCTAACACGATCTGCACACGTGCACACACACGTTCCATGCGAGAGGACACAATTATTATTTTTCCTGTAGTCGTCATGCCCTCTTGCTCTTATCCCGTCATACTCAGAGTTAGGTCACATATGTGTGTGTGTGTATGTGTGTGTGTGTGTGTGTGTGTGTGGTGCTGTAACAGCGACCTCCAGCACTTTGTGTTCCAACCTTATCAGCATCATCTTGTTAATGTGATATATCTCCTCTCTCCAGTTCTCATTCTGCAATTCTCCTTTTTTTTCTCGCTCTCTCTTTCTCTCTCTCGCTCTCTCTCTCTCTCTCCCTCCTTCCTAACACTTCCCCCGTTTCCCATGGCGATATGTGGCTGTTGATTGTGCGTTGCGTAACTGCTGCGTTCTCGGTGCTTGGCAGCACGGCCGTCGCCTGCGGGCAGCTGGAAAACCAAACATGAGACCCGGAACATGGCAACACGCATGGGCCACGTTGACAGATCACTGTCTTCATATTATCAGCGTCAGCGTCGGCGTCATTGGGAGGCGTTATGAGGCTGAGCCCTGCCAATCAGGTCACTGCACCCACTCAGTTAATTCACCAGTGAAATGTGTTATGTATGTATCTGTCATAAATGACAGTTGTGTAAGCCAGTTACAAATATTTACCCATACTAATCAAACTTGTGAGCGTGACGCAGGAGGTAGGACATGGACGATGTGTGAACGTCACGTGTCGTTGGTAAAGCGTGACGCAGGAGCTGGGACCTGGACAATGCGTGAACGTCACGTGTCGTTGGTTGAGCATGAAGCAGGAGGTGGGACATGGACAATGTGTGAATGTCACATGTTGGTTGAGTATGACGCAGGAGGTGGGACATGGACAATGTGTGAACGTCACATGTTGCTTCAGTATGAAGCAGGAGATGGGACATGGACAATGTGTGAACGTCATGTTTCGTTGGTTGAGCATGACACAGGAGGTGGGACATGGACAATGTGTGAACGTCATGTTTCGTTGGTTCAGCGTGACGCAGGAGGTGGGACATTGACAATGTGTGAATGTCACATGTTGTTGGTTGAGTATGACGCAGGAGGTGGGACATGGACAATGTAAACGTCACGTTTTGTTGCACCTTAACCATGGTTGCCACTAGCCGTTAACCGAAAATAAGAATAAGCCACGTTTCGTTGGTTGGCGGTAGATATTGTAGAGATCAAATCAAAGTGTGTTTTCTAAAGGATAGAAATGGATATAAGAAAGTGTTTTGCCTCGAAAACAACTGTGGAATCCCATGGCCCTGGCAGTGACGGCTCGGTGGGGGCCACCGAGTCGGCTAACGCTAGCCCGACCACAGTCACTGCCGCCGAAGCGGGAGACCGTGCCGAGCCCGACGACAGCGGTAGCATTCCAGATACTTTTGGACCTTTCCCCGAAATTTGGACTTGGGGACAGATGGGCCTATCCCAGTTCAACTAGAGAGGTACCCCACGCAACCTGTTGGGAAGTAAGAAGTGTAGCAGAAAACCCCTGCAGAAAGTTTTGCACTGCCCAGCAAAGCCTGATCCAGCTTTCACCAGCAAACGATTCAGTGGTGATTCGGTGAGGAAACATGCTGTTGAGACCAATAATGGCCTGAACCGACATGCGACGTCCTAGGAACATTTGGAATGTTATATTCTGTGGAGAGAAAGAGAGAACCGTATTGAGAAAGGTAAAGAAATCTCACCACTTGGGAATTCAGATCAACTCGGACAATCCGTAGTATGTTTCCAGTTTATTTGATTTTGTGGAGCTCCGAGTTGCCCTTGAGGGGTAAAGTCGATGCCTTTGATGATTTGTCAGAAGGGGTTTTTTTCTGTCTTTATTTGACTTCAGCATTAAATTGTGAGAATAATTCCACGAAACGCCACTTATACTAGCCACGAGATGCAGAATGAACTTATCAGTATGATGAGCAGTGTTGATTCATGGCTATTTAAGTAGATTGAACAAAGGATCCTGGAAACAACATCAAGCATCATACTTTCTGAGGTAACTCAAGCCAGGTCTGAATTAGTCCAAGATTTTGAGTCAAGCGCATGATGGAGCCTCTGTGTTGTCTGGCAAGCACGGAGGTGTCCAGCGGCTTTTGCTGGACAAACTAGACCAAGAGGTGCCCTATACGTACATTGAATGAACCATCAGATTTCTTCAGTATATGCAACGCTCTCTATAAATTTCCCCAAAAACCTACTGTTGCCATACATTACAGAGGTGAACGACTGAAGCGTTTGCTTGATTAGAGTTGGAGTCATCTGGCAACTGTTGCTGTCATCCTTGGTTCATTTGAGGACATAACACCACTTCTTTCACTTATTAACGGAACATGGACTTGCGGGGCGGAAATACTTGTTGCACATGCTTATGTTGCTGGACCCTGCGAACAAGTTGCCCCAAGGCGAGGAGACGGACCTTTTGACTGTCATGACGCTTGTGTCATCTGCTGCCGAATGTGTGCGCAAGCTCAGCACCTACAGCGGGTGCCACATCTACTCCCGTTCGCGCAAGAACGGAGACGCCCAGTAAATAAAAACCTGGACTTGTATGTAACACAGATGACAAAACGGAGCCACGGAGACTCTACCTCAGCACCTTAGATGAGGAAACGTGCTTCAGTGAGCGTAATTCAAGGTCGGCCAGTCCACTTGTCGCTCTTGACCCGGATGGAGAGACATGTCAAGGCCATGCAGCCCATCATGGACTTAACCATTTCAGCCATCGTGGGAATGGAGTGTAGCGTTGCAAAGCAACACTCAAGAATATGGAGCGGGGTCAAGAGAAGTAGACAGGTACAAGACTGTGCTCAGCGGCACAGGCTACTCAAAGCCCAGTGTTTTGTTTGCACTCAAACTCGCTGTCGCATTCGGCGCGTCCACCTCCATGTGTGAGAGCTCTTTCCCTGTGCTCAAGGACGTTTTCACGGACCGCAGACGTGCGATGCTGCACGGCAATGCAAGGCTCGGCTTGTCCAACTGGCTTTTGAGCATGACCTTATCCGAAAATGTAAAACTGAATGAAAAGACATTGTGCTGAGGAGATTCAGTACTCTAATGAGGAGCTGACAAAATCAGTTGCTGAAGGTTATATACAGTGTAATATGTCTCCTTTGTTTTGGTGCACTTAGCTGTTAAGGCCTGTAGTAGTCAGCGTTGTTGCAACTGTGCACCCCCTTCATGTTTCATATATGAGACCGCATATGGCTATATAGTCCTAATGCATATCTTGGTGCTGTTATTATTGTGGCTTTTCTAGGCTAGTGCCCATCCTGAATCAAGGATTTGCCTTTTTTCATATTTTGCCTTTTAGGTGTAGTAGCGTGTGCATTTGGTGGCCTAGATTTTGTATTCATATGGTCAGTTGTATGAAATAGTTTTTTGCAGTACACATATCTTATAAAGGGTCGGCTTGGGCTGCCGTCTGCAACACAGCAGTGATAAAACACATGGAAAGTTGAATTTGCTGCAATGGCTTTACTTGTAGGTCATGTAGCGCGTCCGTTCGTGTGCGCACCACTGTACTTGCCACAATTTGATTGTGTGAATTTGCGCTTCACTGTCATAGCCTATTTGTTGTTCATACAACCGACCACTGCTACTACTACTACTACTACTACTACTACTACTACTACTACAACTACTACTACTACTACAACTACTAATATAATAATAGCCAGGTGAGGTCAACTGAATAGGTCCCCCGTGAAATTTTAAACGCCCGCCCGTCTGATATTGCCTGGCCCCTGACCCTGATCAGCGTTTATGTTTGCGTCAGTCCGCCCGCAGTGAGTTGACTCTCCACGAGATGGCAACAAATAGCGCGTAAGAAAAGAAACACTTTTTCCGGTCGATTGTATTTTCCCGCGTTAGCTTTTGCTCCAGTTACAATTTAGGTCAATTCAGTGAGGTGATTTAATCAGCGATGGATGCTGCTGCCGCACCCCAACCTCCTTGCTTTGTTTTGATTCGTTGTTCCTCCTGCGGCGTTTTTTTTTTTTGTTTTTTTTTTTGGGGTGGGGCTCAATTTCACCCCACGAGCGTTTAACCGCGTGCGCGTGAACGCATCGTGACGGCCGGCGGAAGGAACAAGCGATTTACCTGGTGGTATGCTGCCGTCCCTCCTGCCCCGTCGCGCCGCCGGCGGTGGCGGCGGCGGCGGCGGCGGCTGTGCCCTCTTATCTCCTGTAATGGCATTAGCCCCGACTCACTGTGCGTCTGTGTGCGCGCTTGTGCGTGTGTGTGTGTGTGTGTGTGTGTGTGTGTGTGTGTGTGTGTGTGCGTGCGCGCGCGTGTGTAAGGGTAGGGGGGCTGGTCTGCTGTTCATTTCAATTACAGCCGTGTCAAGGGCCGATCCCACGCGGCGCAGGGGAGCGCACTCAGCCTAATTGAGCTCATTTCATATTTATGAGGAGGAAATGCAAGCGATACATAATCCCCGCTGCCGCCCTCGGGGGAGCCGTTCTCGCTTCAAGACATCTCAAGTGCGTAATTCCACTGAACTTATTTGGCTCGTTAGAAAGTGCGCGCGCCGAGTTGAAAGCGTGAGTCAGTGTTTCCCTCTCAGAAGCATGGCAGTTGTTATCAGGTACCCTCTCGCGCACCTCAGCCCTGTATTGATGTTAGGAGCCGCAGCTGTGTTCACCTTTTCCTGTGACACAGAGGGTTTTTTTTTGTTTTTTTTCTTTCTTTGTTTTTTAATACGCATCTCAAACGCGTCCACAACCTCCGGTCAACAGATTCCAGTCCTCAACAGAGAGCCGGCTCCTCCCTGACCACCATGACGCCGCCCTGGAGGGGTAGAGCGAGTGTAGCACAGTACTGTACACGACAACAGGGCAATAAAAATAAAAATAAAAACCCCGCTCTTATCTTTACGACCCTCTTCCCTGCTTCTTCTGAACGTTTTGCGGACTACACAAAAAAAAAAAAAAAAAGCTCTACAATAAATAAAACAGGTCCAGTTCTCAATGAGTCATGTGGCCGTTCCTGCAATGCAACCCAAAGAGGAAATATTGGGAATAGGTACACACATACATACACATACACTCACGTGCACACACACACACACACACACACACTCACACACCGGAGGACAACCCTACCGTGTTTTGAACAAGAGATTGACAAAACGACACAGTTAAGTCGACAAAATGGGAACAGCAGTTATCACCCATCTGTCATACTATCACCAACTAGAACAGTAAAAGAGAAAGAAAAAGATTATCAGGTTGGTGTTTATGAGTGCATGTGAGGAAGCTATCGATGGCGTTGGTGGTATGTGTCTACCCGGGTGTGTATGGGAGTGTGCTTTTGTCGATACCGGTGTATGGGGTCAGGAGCGGTGCACCACCACGCCTCTGAGCGGCAGAAAGCCTCCGCCTCTGCAGAAACACTCCAAGCCCAAAGCACCATGGCTGCAGAGGAGCTCTGAACCTCCAGAAAAGCTTTGAGTTTGAAAAAATAATGGTGCATTTAAGAATGTCAAACCAAAGAGAATGTCACCCGGAGTGTTTTGGTTTGAGATAGGTCTCCCCCCCCCCCCCCTATTTATTTTATTTTTTTAAATCGAAATCACTGGTTGAATTCGCCAGGCGAGGTCCAATGTCGGACACCTGGTCCCAAACGGAATGCAGTAGAATAACCCTGAACTACACACTGTCTGAAATGGAAACGTAATATCAAAGTATTGGCTTCCAGGTGGGACCGAGCTTGGGAGTGATCCAAGAATGTATAACTTTTTTCTTCTTTTCTTTTCTGTCATTATTTCCTCATTGCAAGGTCAGAGCGGTGGCGACCTATATAAGCTGTAGGGGCCGCGTTGTTGGGCCGGTCTAACCTTAGTCATCATGACTTGGCATTCCTGCTCTCGAGGGGAACAGAATTACTAAAAAGAAGTGGAGGAATGAGTGTGTTACCGCCCTGATGCAAAACTGCCTGAGAATGCGAGAAAGGCATCAAACAGAGAACCGAAAGTTGCGGCTTTATTTTTTTATCAGGCTACCGTGTGTTAACTCGTCCGTTCGCTGTGTGTGGGTCTGCAGCGTTTTTTGTCTGAATGTGAAGTCATATGGGAAGTCTGTGACCCTGGGCTGGTTGCAGAACCATGTCTTTTAGTTAATCCAGGAATGAACTTCTTCTGAGGGAAGTTTGCAACACAATCTTTGGTGACAAAACTTAAGCTATTTGAAGTTGTAACGATTTTATTTCACGCTCACATCTCTCCTTGTGCTGGTTTGGTTGATTAACTGTTGTTATATTAATATATTTGAAGGGATATGTACGGGTCTGGAGGTGGAAAACTCCAGGCTGAGTCATGTTTTTTTGCTCTTTAGTTAGACAGAGTGGAAAGCCAAGGTTCAGAACGTAGTAATTATAAAAGTAATAATAATAATAATAATAATAATAAATATAGCTGCAGGCAGCAATACACAGGGTCCAGTTTAGTCATGTTAGGTATGCGTTACAAGTTTCTGAGGTTCTGTAATCAACACAGAAGAAAGGGCTGGTTCCTTAGTTCTTAGAACTGGTTCCTTAGTTCTTAGAACTTCCTGCGGTGCGAAAACGCCTCCTGTGACCAATTATAGTTTTCAGGGTTTTGTGAAACACAGCACGACCTACAGTTTTCAGAGTTTCCATTTAACGCAGCGTCGGCTTGGGTGTTCTGTTCTGTTCTGTTCCAAATGTACATTGATCAATATCAATGTACATTTGGAGCAAAAGAACAACCAGAAGTCCCGTTCCAACGAGGCCTCAACCATGCGTGCATCTGTGCGTATTGCGGTTTCCGTGTTTCAGAAACTTTAAGCCTTAAAAACAGCAAGAAGATTAATAACAATAAAAATCAGAGCAAATTATACTATTAATGGGAGCAGCTGATGGAAGAATAAGAAGAAGATAGCTGCAGGCAGCAATACACAGGGTCAAGTTTAGATGTGTTGGGTGCATTTTACAGTTTCCCGGGTCCTCTGATTCTCCGAGTTTACTTAAATAGCATGGGCTGTCGTCTCCTGGTTGCTCGCCTCGCGGAGAAACGATTATGCACTTTGCACAGCGCCACTCTCCTGTATTTAAAACAACCGTCCATGGTTGCCTGTAATCCCAGAAATTCTCATTGTTATATCTCACGTGTTGTCCGTGGAAATAGAGCTGCACTCTCAGTGACGGGTGGCCGTTCGTTGTTCGGAGTTTTTTTCCTTCGATTACATTTTCAGTAAGTTACATTTCCATGAAATACGAAAAACGTTGTGGTATTTCTGTGAGTGATCGCCATTGCACGGCTTTTATTTTTCCGACACCTCGCTGGATCTTGAACGCATCACTCAGCCGCATATTTCAGTGTCCTCGAGGGACACAAGGACATTTTTTAAATTTAGTTTCTATTGTGTTTTTCATTACAAATAGCGGTGTGTCAGTAACGCAAGAGCAGCTGAATATTTGGGATCAACGTTGGTCAGATTTTCACGAGTATCTGCTCCGTATGTGGATCGATTTGGATGCAACTTCAACCGCCAGATGTTTGTGACTTACCGGCTCAAACGAGACGTCAACCGCGTTCCTGGATTTGGTTCGGTTCGTTTTTGCGTTCCAGATATTTTTCGATTTTGATATTCCGAGAATTGTCCCGTTACGAGTCCTACAGGCTGGACCCCTAACAACCTTTTTTTTTTTGTATAGCACCTTTCACACGCAACATTTTTACTTAAAAATCCACTCCAGCATTTTGAGTCACCCATATAGGTTTGCTACAGATAGAATTATCATCAACCCCACATAGTTGATTCAAAACCCCGGAGTGGATTTTTACTTTCTGAACCCGGATTTTCCACCTCCTTTCCAGCCGCTAAAGACTTCTAAGGACCGCCGCTCTGTGCGTACTGATGGTACTGCGTGGCAACGATTTCAGCGTGTCGTGCCAGCATCGCCGGGTACGCCCATGGCTTCCTGCTGCCAGTGGCTGGGCGAGGCCTGACCTCCCTGATTGGTCCCTTCCAATCGCCACGGGGTCCCCGGGTCCGTGAGAGCCGGAGTCTGCCCAGCGAGAGAGGGAGAACGAGGGAGGGAGCGGGAGAGAGGGAGAGGGAGGTTTCGCAACAGCCTTTCTCACGGCGGGTTCCCATAGCAACCGCATGGGGGTGAGTAGTCGGTGAAGCGCGCGCGTCATTTTTTCGTGATAAACTGTCTCGTCTCTCTTGTCAATCCCCCCCCCCCCGCGTTTCTGGTTCGCCGGCGTGCAGCGTGAACACGCCCGCGAATAATGGGAATAGAGCTGGTAGTTCAGCGCAGAGGAGGAGACATTTTCACCGCCGGGGAAGCAGACGTGGGGTCGGGCTCGGGAGCGCAGGACGGGGGGGGAGTTGATAGTACCTGTTTCAATGTTGACTCAGCCCTCCTTTTGCAAGCCCGGCGTGGTGTCGGACGCAGCCTGTTGACCGCTGTTGCTGTGTGTTCCTCCGAATCTCAGGTGCATCCACGTCCACCGCGAAACTGTAAAATTCCTCAAAAGAGGATGAGATCACCGCCCCCCGATGGGAAAATAAATGGCCGAAACCGTAGTCTGAACACGGAGAGGGGTGTGTGTGTGTGTGTGTGTGTGTGTGTGTGTGTGTGTGTGTGTGTGTGTGTGTGTGTGTGTGTGTGTGTGTGTGTGTGTGTGTGTGTGTGTGTGTGTGTGTGTGTGTGTGTGTGTGTGTGTGTGTGTGTGCGCGTGTGAGTGTAGCGTGTGCGCGTCCGTCCAACCCCCCTCGCCCTGCTGGTTTGTATTCTCTGCTTCCTCTATCTCGTCCTAAGAGAGGGGCTCTGAACCTTCTTTAGACCCGTTGATGACACGGCTTTTATCCCCAAATTGAACGATTTTCTTTATTTTTTTGCTCCTTCTTATCACTATTTTAAAGCCGGCGTTACTTGTTGGATGTGTTACGATTCACATTCAGCCCTTTAAATTACAGCGTCCGGTCTGGATTCATGTATAGCGGGCTACTTTTACTATATCATGGGGCGTGGAGGATCCTATTTATTAGTTTTTATGGAAAATATATCAATCAAATAACAATCCGTCCGTCTTGGAAGTCCTGTCACCCCGTGTGCGTCTCAAGTGACCCCGCGCGGGGGCCACTACCCTAAGGTTGAGACCTAAGATCTGAGATTCCTTCGAAACATCCCCCTCGATCCAACTCCGCACTGTAGTAGCGTCATTTGAGTCAAATCAAGTGAGTGGGTCATTGTCTTCCAGGTCACATCCAAATTGAAACACGGTGGAAATGATTCATAATCAATACGAGGGGGAAATATCCGCGCCACGCAGTGTGTTGAAAAAAAACAATAACTTAGTTACTACAAGGGAAACGGACGCCCGCACCGCCGCATAATTGTTCACGATGGGGCCATTGTAAAAAATGAAAAAACGTCCCCAACCCATCGATGAAATAAGGAGCGCCTCGTGTCATGTTTCTCCAAGGAGGACAGTTGTTTGTTTTAAGGGACGGATGCAAGACTAGTTGAGTCGTTTTTTCAAGGGGCAATTTATTTCGCGAGGTAAACGCTAGGAACATTTTAATAATAAAAATATTAATAAAAAAAAGAAGCACACATGGCCCCATCCATCGATATAAGCTATTTTAAATATGGGAAAGGTTTGAGACGTTTGCCCACAGCAGCCAGTCCATTTCACCGCGTCCGTGTGTCCCTATAGATTTAAAATAAACTTCATAAACCGCTTAAGCTCGCCTCTTGTACCCTCATGATTCACCGGCTGCAGAGGGGTTTAAAACAGGACGACGCCCGGATGCTGCCATAGCAGCGTGGACGGTTTTCACTTTGGGGCTGGTTTTGAAGGTCAAGCGTCCTCTGCCGCAGTTGGATTTACGAGGGTGGATGATGAGGAGCAAACAGGTTGGACTGTTACAAGGCAGAGTTATGACTTCAGATCAAAGCTCATCCCGGCTCCTTTCAAGCTTATTTTGGCTCTCGTGGGGTTTCCAGATACTCGCAACGGAACGTTAATTTTATCGCTGAGACTTCCAGGCGGTGTTATGTGTCACATGAAAACCTGGCGAAATGGCGACAGAGGCGTGGAAGATCCAGATCCAGAAAGTTGAGACTCCACCCCGGGATTTTGGGCCGACCGCGTTGACGGGCTGATGGAGCGGGCCGCGGGCGGAGCCTGAACGTGGACCTCTTATCTTCCCGAACCCGGAATGATCCGCCTCTGGCCAAAATGACTCGGATTGCCGGCTCGCGGCCGGGCTCCCTTGAGCAAGGCACTGATCTCGGATCAACACCTGACTAAGTGGAGAGGCATTCGGGCGGAGGAGGCGGAGGCGGAGGAGGAGGAGGAGGAGGTGGAGGCCCCTTTTGGACCCAAAAGCTGCAGCTTGAGGCTTGATTGATGACGCCGAGGTGTTGACCCTCCCTCCCCGATGCGTCATTTTCGGGTGGTGGGTGGTGGTGGTGGTGGGTAATGGGTGGTGGTGGTGGGGGGAGGTTGTGGCAGGGAGACAAAAGGCTCCCGTGTCTTCCGATTCACCGTGCACGTCCTGAATGGGCGACCGGGCTGCTGCTCTGCACTGCGTCTGCCATGTCACCTCGGCCCGCTCTCTCTCTCTCTCTCTGTCTCTGTCTCTGTCTATGTCTCTCTCTCTCTGTCTCCTGTCTCTCTCTCTCTCCTGTCTCTCTCTCTCTCTCTCTCTCTCTCTCTCTCCTTCTCCAAAACTCTGTGTCGTTTGAAGGCGTCCACCTCGAACTCCCTTATCCCTCCCCTCCCCATCTTTATCTCCCATTTTTGTTTTCATTTTTCCATTTTCTTTCCATCCGTCCTTCTCACGCATATAAACGCTGTATATCTACACGGGATTTTGTTTTACTTATAGATTTTTTTTTTGCATATGTGTTTTGCTCGTATATATATATTTTGCTTCTGGTCTATATATTCTCATCTGATTTAAATCATTTTTTTACTTCTCTTCCTCTCCTCTCTATCCTCGCCATCGTTCTCTCTCCCATCCTCTTCCTCTCCTCTCTCTCTCCCTCTTTTTCTCATCTCTCTCTCTCTCTCTCTCCCACCTCCTCTCCTCTCTCTGCCCCTTCTCACCCTCTACATCTCTTTCTTTCTGCCTCTTCCTCCCCCCTCTCTCCCTCTTCCGATCCTCTCTCGCCCCCTTTCTCCCTCACCCTCTCCACCGCTCTCTCTCTCTCTCTCTCCCCAAAACACAGTGGGTGTGTTTGAAACAAGCTGGGACATCACACCTGAAGTGGGCGGGGCCTTTGGGCGGTTGGATTTCAGGACTTCACACCTCACAGGTGTTATCAGCAGCATTTACAAATAGAGTTTGACACCAGTGGATTTTTTTAGGACCAACAGGTTGGTCTGGTCCTTGGTGCCATTCAGTCCCTATCAGGTCGCTGATCGATTTGGAGAGGGGGGGATTTATGTAATCAAAACAAAATCGTCATATGAGAGTAGATATCATCTGAGATACATGTTGTCTTTAAGGCTGCATTACAGACAGGAAAAGCAGTTTTCTGCGTGAAAAAAAAAACATTTCTTATGCACTAAACTCACGTCACTACTTCATTAAATATGTTTACTTAAAGTTTATAAATCTAATAGCATAAAAGTTTTACTAATATTTAAATTCAGTATCTTAATATATTATTATTTATCATAATTCATTGTTTTTATTGTTATTATTATCATTAGCATATTGTTTTTGTTTGGCTTTTTATTACTCTCCTCGCCATTTGAAAGTGCCTGGCGCTCAGAAACAGTGCAACCAGCGGACACAAATGAATAAGAATTGTATTCGGGGCAGTCCACGCATGCTGTTGTCCAAGTTTGATCCACATCGGACCATACAGGATGCGTAGGAGGAGTTAGTATAACAAAGGTTTTTCTGAAGGAAGGAACCAGAAGTAGCGGAGCGAAGGGACCGGAAGTGGTGGAGCAGAGCGCTTTGTGACATCATCATTCAATACGGCATGTGCAGGGTATGACTCTCTAATTGGTGTGTATTGCGGCACGCAGGGTCCGCGCCCTCCACCCGTACTCAGAAAACTGTGATTCCTGCCGGTAGTCCCCGGGTGTGTTATCTTGGTGAAATTACATTCCACAGCTTCACATCAAATATTATTTGCAAGAGTTGTGGAGGAAGTGAACATATTATTTGTGGTTAAAGGGGGGTTCACGTTGTGTCGCGGTATGTTTGTTATCGTTTATTTATGTTTTTTGGCTTATTCTCACATTGGTGCAATTGCGGCGACTAACCTGGACCCTGTGCATCGTTGCCTGCAACTATATTCACGGGTCCAGCACGTATGACAGGGTATGACACTGGGGCACTGTGAGAAATCTGGCATAAATTGGTCAATAGGTGGCGCTATGGCAATGGTATAACTTTCACTGGACTTTCCTGAATAGAATTTGTCCAGTGGATTTTTGCTGCGCCCCATTGTTCGGCCACAATTAAGTTTACGATACAATTCTGGGCGGGGCCTATTTGACCTAATCAAAATGGCCACCACCATCAAAATGGCTGCCACCCACACGTTTGGTCCAAAGAAACAAGATGGCCGCCACCGGCCAATCAAATTGCAACATTAATTAGACAGGGTTGGCAATGGCTTGATGCAGCCATTGCACCAATGTTATCACATTGGTGCAATTGCTGCATCAAACCTGGACACCTTGCGTCGCTGCCTGCAGATACATTTATTATTAAATTACATTTTATTGTATTTTATTCT
>NC_137208.1:6426107-6433607 GCF_960531495.2 Zeus faber
AGAGAGAGTGTTCTATAAAACCCTTACACAGGTTAGGGTTCATAAATGACACGGTGGATGTGTCAAATTGAGAAGTGTAACAGAATGTGTGTGTGTGTGTGTGTGTGTGTGTGTGTGTGTGTGTGTGTGTGCGTGCGTGTGTGCGCGCGTTTGTGTTAGCGTGCGCCCACGCGTGTGACCGCAGGTCGCGGACGGCGGCCCAAAAGCACATTCCCTGGCGCGCGGCTGGCGGTAAGACGCCGCTCTGAAACATAATGCGCGGCACCCGGGGGATTGAGTCGGCTCCGATGACAACGTGGCTGCGGCAGACGACATGGAGACGCTCCCCCTCCATCGATGGCCGCGCTCGTCTGGGCCCCGCCCGCTCCGGGGCCCGGCCGCCAAACGGTTCCTTCAGCCGCGGTTCTCTCTCTCTCTCTCTCCCTCCCCCTCTCCCTCTGGGCCGCCCGTCAGCGTCACGGTGGAGAAATGTCGCTGTGCCCGGGCACCAAAGGCAACAGGAACAACGCCTCCACTGTTTTTTTTTGGGGGTGTTTTTTCGGGCCCTGCTGCCTCCCCCTCCCGCCTCCCCCTGCCCCCGGCTCGCCATCGGGGCAAAGGCCGGTCGACAGTGTGGGGAGTTGCTGTTGCCTCCGTTGCTCCGACTCCGCGTTGGGCGTTCTTATCCGCTGTTTTCTCCGGATTTTCAACCCATTCTGAGCCCCCCTCTCCCCGTAAACTCCGCCCCTCCGCGTATTGATTCTTGGATGGGTGCGCGCTAGTTGTAAGGCTTCCAACATGTTAGCCACCACAAACAAGCCTCTACAACCCCCCCCCCCGGGGCTCTGACATGCACCGTGTACGTCGGTGCTTTGAATCGATCTCCGGTTTTTGGATTCCTCGCCGTCTGGCGGAAGAGGTTCTGTCAATCCTTGGACGGGGATTGGGGGGGGGGGGCGGCGGGAATCCTGTTCCCCGTATGCCACGCACCGGACTGCCTCGCCCCGCCCTGAAGGGTTGTTTTGATGGCCCGGCGTCATCTGGCGCCGCGGCGCCCGTCTGCTAATTAGTCCGGAGCCCGCCGGGTGGGCGAGTGACACATGGGGCTCCTGGACCCCGGCGCGATCACTCTCACACACGTGTACACGCAAATACGCGCGAGGGCGTCACTTCAGGCTAAACGCCCTGCGTAAACGTGGGCCGCGCGCGTGCACGCGCCCTCGCCACGTGCACGCATGCCGACGCGGCGCACGCACAGGTTGCCACGCCCCAATTTGCCGTTCCCGGGGTTTTAATTGGCGAGCTGTAGCCAGGTGAATGGGGTGCAGAACTCTGGAGCTCATTACAAACACAGCATGGGAGAATGTGGGGGGGGTGGTGTTTACATAGGTGTGTGTGTGTGTGTGGGTGTGTGTGTGTGTGTGTGTGTGTGGGTGTGGGTGTGTGGGTGGGGTTGGGGTGGTGGGGCGTGGGGGTGATTTCGTAGAAACAGCAGCTACAACAAGTCAATTTCATCTATTGGTCTGTCTGTCACAGATGTCTTTACTTTAAACGTTGTTCTTTGTTGCATACTTTTTTACTTTTGTATTCCCATCACTGTGAGCTATATCAAAGCATATAATAAAAAAAAAATATATATATATATATATATATATATATATATATATATATATACTTTACGTTTATATATATATATATATATATATATATATATATATATATATAAACGTAAAGTCCAGATGAAAGTGGGCCAGAATGTGTGTGGTGGGTGTTTCTGTTTGAACTGCTGAGCTGCCGCTGCGCGCAGAGTCTGACACATCACTAGAATCTCTATCTCCTAAATCAATACACATCCGCTGGCTTATCATTGATCCAGGATCCAGGATCTCCAGCTCTGACGGAGACGGCTCAATCTGTGTGTGTGTGTGTGTGTGTGTGTGCGTGCGTGCGTGTGTCGCGAAAAATAATCTGTCCGTTCTTCTGTTTTAGTGGCCTTTTTGTTTCGTCTTTCTTTGTTGAACCGTGACTCCGCAAATTTGCGCCTCAGTTGTGTTTGTGGTGTTCCGTGGTTCTCTTGGTTCTCAGGTCTTCCTCGAAAAGGGGGTTTTAATGAGAGAGACATGATGAAAATCAAGCGGGATAAATGATCAACTATCGCCCTCTGAACGATATGCCAGCACCATCGGCGGAGCATGAGTAGCCTGTGGATTTCTTTCCCGGATAAAACCACGGTTTGACCCAGTGATGAAAATAGTCTTATCGCATATGGACTGAAACGTAACATTTAAAAGATTCAATTGTTTCTGATTAGACATTCCAGAAGAGTGCTGCACGGCACATCAAAGCCCACCGTAGTGATTGGAACATGCCCCTGCACTTGACCCCTGTGGGGAGAGGATTACCCGGCATGATGACAGGACTTTATCTGCACTTTTATCATTTAATGGTATTTTTGTTTTGGGTTCATTATTTTTGTGACGTACGCTGGGAGGATGCCGCCTCTCGTCCTACTTTTGAAAAAACGAGACCGTGAATCTCAGCAAGGAAGGTTGACTTGGCAGTTAAACGCCGGTGGGAGCCGCCCACACCAAAGGTAGAGGCGGTGCTGTGCAGTTGCCAGGCCCTTCGCGGCGTCGCTGCTTTGGTTCCACGGCTCCTCCCGGCGTCCATGTGTCCTTCACCGAGAGACACTTAACCTACATTTGCCCCCCGACGAGCTGGATGCCCCCTCCTTCGGCCGGTGTGTATTACAGTCATTAATTGTGCAGCACTTTGAGAGGTTGCGGGGCAAGATAGCCGCAGCGTGAACGCGGCCCATTTACCATTTGAGTGTGGTCACTCGTAGCTCTCTGTCTATCATCTGTCAGATTGTGACTGATATGTCAGGGACACGGGCACTCAATGGACACGTAGCGCTTACTCGTAAGGTGCCAAGATTGTGACTGATTGGTTATCGCATTCTGGGTCAAGGCCGAGGTATCCTGGCTCATCTTTTCTGGGAATGTCTCGCTATCACAGATTTCATGAAGTACAGCGGAAAATATTTGTACAACCCAGGGTCCCGATTAACGTGTAGCGTACGGCACGTCCTCAGGCGTGACACTGACCCGTTCCTGTTGTTGGTGTCTTCACAAAGGAAACTTACAATATATCTATGTTGCTAATTCCCTATGTCCCCGGGGTCCTATGTTCCCAGGGTCCTATGTTCTCAGTTCCCTATGGCCCCAGTTCCCTATAGTCCCACTTCCCTATGTTCCCAGGGTCCTATGTTCCCACGGTCCTATGTTCCCAGGGTCCTATGTTCCCAGTTCCCTACAGTATGTTTCCAGGGTCCTATGTTCCCAGTTCCATATGTTCCCATGATCCTATGTTTCGAAAGTCCTATGTTCCCAGGGTCCTATGTTCCCATGGTTCCGTGCTCCCTGGGCCCTATATTTGCATGGCCCTACAGTATGTTCCTTGTTCCCTCTGTTCACAGGGCCCTATGTTAAGTTGTCCTATGTCCCCAATGCCCTATGGCTTTTGTTCCCTATAGTTCCACTTCCCTATGTTCACAGGGTCCTATGTTTCCAGGACCCTCTATTCCTCGGGCCCTAGGTTCCAATGATGCTATGTTTCCAGGGTCATATTATGTTCCCAGTTACCTATATACCCAGGATCCTATATTCCCGAGTCCTATGTTCCCAGGGTCCTATGTGGCCTCAATGTAAATGAGCGACTAAGTTTGGTAATGCTGCATTATTATGAATATTATGAATAGTTCAAATAATGCAGATCTAGGTAATTACATTCTAATTGATTATTGCAAAGTTTAAATAAAACAAGGTTTTAAATCTAAAAACCTTTTAAATTTTTAACTTTCTTGGCTTTTCTTGGCTTATCTTTCTTTGAATGACTTTTCTTCTCTCTTTGTTATCTCTGGACTACACTGGTGTGTTTGAATAAGAGAGTCGTTGGTCGCAGATTTCAGATATTATATTTACTCAACAAGCACTTTAACATGAGGCATTTTGGACAATGTAGCCACAGACGTTCATCATATTTCCATGACAAATCGTGTATACTCCTTCACAAGCACCCCACAAACTCCCCACCCATCCCCTTTGCGGAATCCTAATCTTTCCCTTTCAGGAGAGTGGTGCTGTAGGGCGTCCACGCCGAGCTGCGGGGGACAAGCAGCTCTGCATCTCTGTACGTACCTGAATAGGCTGAATCCTGATGAGAGTGGCTCTGAAGAGGTGTTTATGTAACGCCTGTTTTGTTTGGCCGCTTGGAGGCCGAGAGGCGGCGGATCACTGGGGGCAGGTAGTGAAGCCTCTGTCCTCACTGTGGGTTCTTACATAACATCTGTCTCTCCTTCCATCTCTCTTTCTGCTTCCGTCTCTCTCTCTCTCTCTCTCTCTCTCTCTCTCTCCCTCCGGCCTGTGCTGCAATGTAAACTGCAGTTTACTGGTGTCACTCGTTGACAAATTAGATTCAGAACATTGCACTCTTGGCAAACGCCTTTCTCATAAATGCATCTCATAAAACCTGTCGGAGATGTGGTGTTCCTCCGAATTTAAAAATCTGCCAGAGAGGATTTATCGCCGGGACTTCACTTGTTCAGGGAGAAATATGGAGGCTGAGGTTGTTTTCTCCCTTTCATGATGATAATAAGGTTAAAAGTTGATGGGCATACGTGTGTGTGTGTGTGTGTGTGTGTGTGTGTGTGTGTGTGTGTGTGTGTGTGTGTGTGTGTCTGTGTGTGTGTGTGTGTGTGTGTGTGTGTGTGTGTGTGTGTGTGTGTGTGTGTGTCTGTGTGTGTGTGTGTGTGTGTGTGTGTGTGTGCGGGCGTCTGTGTGTGTTTTTGCTACTCTTTTTATCTCCCGCTACTCTCTCGAAGATTGTTTTTCTGGCCATGGTACGAGAAGAATGTGTGTGTGTGGGCGCCTTGCATGACCATACGTGTTTGTAAAGACCTTGTGTGTGTGTGTGTGTGTGTGTGTGTGTGTGTGTGTGTGTGTGTATGTTTGTGTATTTATTTCCCTGGCCTGAAACACCGTGCCACTCCTTCTTGATGTGAACTTTGCCTCGTATTTCCGTGCCTACCACATCGCTGGGTGTTGTCTGCGATCACCGGAGGCGGATGAGTTTTGCATTCAATGATTATATCACAATAATTATTAAAATATCACACACTACGAGCCCGACACACCAGGCTCCATATGTGTGGACCGATGTACCTGTAAAGTGAGTCACACCTCAGAAAAATGTGTTATTTACCACCCAGTCAAATTTGAATGATGTAAAAAAGTATAAAAAATATCGTATATAAAATTAGGTTTTAAAATAGTAAAAAAACATGCAGTTCCGGGGTAACCGTGTAATAATATATAAATGTTTACGTTGGAGTAAATTCCATGTTTAAATGTTCCTGTTTGTCTTGTTGTTCTCCTCGAAGCGTCGCCGTCTGGCTGCGGGACGCCCCGCTCTCCGGTGCCCCCTGCTGGCCCCTCCCGCAGGCCAGGTCGGGGCTCCACGGCCTGCTAGCATGCATCTAATGCTAACATAGCCAAACACCGTGCAGCCAGCAGGACGGTGCTTTTTATATATTTATTTTTAATAATTTTTTTTCCCAGGCGCGATTTATGTTGATTTATGTCTCACTGTCCCCAAACGCTTCAAGACCACCTCTATCATCCCCGTATCCCAAGAAATCATCACCCACATGTCAGAATGACTACAGACCCATAGCACTCACCCCCGTTGCCATGAAGTGCTTTGAGAGACTGGTTCTGGCCCACATCAAAGTCACTTTCCCCCCCATACTCGACCCTCATCACTTCGCCTACCGTCCCAAAAGGTCTACAGAGGACGCCATTGCCACTGGCACTTTGCCCTGACCCACCTGGAACTCAACAATATATACATCGGGATGCTGTTCATAGATTACAGTTCTGCCTTTAACACCGTCATTCCCTCCAAGCTAACCACCAAACTCCTCTCCCTTGGACTTTACCCCTAACTCTGTAACTGGACCCTGGACTTCCTGTCCAACCTGGTTCCTCAGTCTGTTAGGTCAGGTAACCTCCCCTCCTCCACCTTGACCCTCAGCGCAGGTGCCTCTCAAGGCTGTGTTCTGAGCCCCCACCTCCCTCTTTACCCACGACTGCCTCCCAATTCAACACTCAAACCAAATATATAAAATATCTATTCCATTTTATTTCAATTCATTTTTATTGTATTTTATTCTTTATATTTTTTATCTTATTCTGTAAGTATTCCACTTACTGTATTACGTTTTAGGAGTCAGTTAGTCGCTCTATTAGAAAGGAATTTTCTACTTTTTATTTTATTTTATTTTTTTATTTTTCCTAGGACATATTGTGTGCTATCACCGGGTGCGTTGCATTACATTTCACTGCATATATGTATGGAAGTATGTATATGTATGTGACAAATAAAAATCTTGAATCTTGAAAGTTGGAGGAGCTGTTCGTGGACTTCAGGAGGTCCAAAAGCTGCAGCCACTCCCCCCATATATATCAACGAGGTCGAAGTGGAGTGTGTCCCCAGCTTCGAATTACTTTTGGAGTACACATCAGCGAGGACCTCTCCTGGACATCAAATACCCGCTTCGTGTGAAGAAGGCCCAACAACGCCTGCACTTCCTGAGGAGGCTGAGGAGCGCCCGCCTATGTCCCAAAATACTCTCCAGCTTTTACCGCTGCACCATTGAGAGCAATCTTACCAGCTGCATCCTCAGTGTGGTATGGTAACCGCAAATCAGCGGCTCAGAAAGCCCTGCAGCGTGTCGCCAAGGCGGCCCAGCAGATCACCGGTACCCCGCTCCCAGCCAATAAAAGACTTTTATCAAAAACACTGCCGGCCCGCTCAGAGGTCTCGGCATCAGCGACGATCCCACCCACCCCAAGCCGCGGCTTGACCTCCCCCCTGCCGTCTGGGAGGCGCTACAGGGTCATCGGAGCTCGCAATATCAGGCTCAGAAACAGCTTCTTCCCCCAGGCTGAACCTGGCTTGAACTCTACCGCTTACAACCCCCCTACTCTGAAGCTGTGGCCCCCTGAACCCTACAACACAAACAAACACAGTCCCCTACAGGTTCTCCCACACCCCATCTCTCCCCTCTGCCCCTCCTCCCCCTGCATTTCAATGACTCTTTTTGCACTACTGTTCACAATGCCATTTGCACAGCTCAAGTACCTCGGATGCATAATACCCCATTCGAGGTAAGTTTGTAAATATGTTGATACTATTTCTGTTTTAATCTGCACTTATTTTTTATGCGATGTACGACCCTGTCTGCCCCCTCCGCCTTGCAACGTTTGGTGAAGCCGCAACACTCCTTTCGTGTACCTACGTGCCTGCACATTCTGTCAATGGCAATAAAAGTGAATTGAGTTGAATTGAGTTCACGGTCTCCCTGACGACGCCTTTTGCGGCAGGTCTTTATTCCCAAAACAGTGCTTTCCCAAACTCCAAGCCAGCGCTCCGATTTCCAACCTGGCGTTTATATAGCGT